>NC_092862.1:92597276-92683811 GCF_032062135.1 Pyxicephalus adspersus
CATCAGAGACACACACGCTGCAGCCAGCATAAAGGACACACACGCAGGATCAGATATCTGGAGCTGTCTTTTAAACGGGTGAGTGTCTTATTTTAATTATTTTTTTAAAAATCGGGGGTGGCTTACTTAATGGGGATGTCCTAAAATCGGGGAAACACGGTATCTGTTTGCATAATGTCTAATTTATTGTAATATGAATCAAATGTTTAGAAATGTCTTTGGATGAAAACAAGGAACATTAAATAGTTTTATTTTGCTTTACCAATTTTTTGTTTATAAAACTTAATATGTACCTTTGTAGCCTCATACTTCTTTTCAACAAATGGCCAAAAAGGGTGAAAAAACATTGGCCAACCTGTCTAGCTGTGTACTAGTTTACTATTAAAATAAAGAAAGGAACATTTAGAATTGGGTTACACTATGCCAAAGTGACTACACAGTGAAATTTTAGTTAAGGTACATCTACACCAAAGAGGCTAGGGTAGTAAAGACAGAAGCAGAAATAGGTAGGTGTGCTAGGAGTGGATGTACATTGGAGGAACCTAACCTATAAACAATCAACACCATCACATTTTGCTTTAGGAAACACTGCCTTATGGTGCTAGAAAGGAATTGTATAGGAGAAAGGAGGTCTATCTATCCTCAACTATATGCTTTTTGCGGCAAATTCAAAATTGTATTGAGTGAATTATATTAAACATCATATCAGACATGCATATAGGACAAGTATATAGAATACATATGGTTTGTTAGGTCCAGCCCCGGTAAATTAGAATGGGGTATTGGACATACACACTAGACCAGTGATTTTCAACCACTGTGCCGCGGCACACTAGTGTGTCATGAGAGACTTTAGGTGTACCGTGGGAAATTATCCAATTACCATTGCTGAGTGTCTGTGCTGTAGTCACTGGCAGAGTAATGTAATACTCTTTCATGTAAGTGGGTGGCAGTAGGTAGCCTAATTGCTTTGTTTATTCCTAGAGACAAGAGAATTAGCTACAGATTGTCATTTTGTAACATTTTTGATTTGTAGTGTGCCGCAGAATTTTTTCAATGTACAAAATGTGCCGAATTAGCTACAGAGTGTCATTTTGTAACATTTTTGATTTGTGGTGTGGACTAATAAGTAAACACTCCTAAAATTAAGGAGGTGTTTGTCAAGTAACACTAGTTAGTGCTAATATAGTCTTGTGAAGTAGTGAAGTAGTGCTAAAAAGGAGGTATAGCTTGGCAGTGTCATGAAAAAAAAAATAACACTTACCTTTACAGGTGGAATGTCATCAATCTTTCCACGTTCCTAGTTGAGTCAGTCCAGCGCTGTCTTTGTCCTGGTGTGGGCAGGACACCAGGCACCATAATCTTTTTCCTGGTTCTTTTTCCTATATCACCTGCCACTGCTCAGGCACGAGATCGGGTGACATGCTTTTGGAAATTGTTAAAAAAAAAAGTTCTGAGAATGGGCATGTGCAAAAGGAGCAGCCTGCAGTATCCTGAGATTCTTGGCATATGTATCTCAGGAGGCTGTGGGCTTCACATTCAGTCTTTACTGCCTGCAAGACTAAATGGGAAGACAGAAGAAAAGGAGTGTTACAAAAAACTTTTTTTTACCTTAACCTATATTAAGTTCTGCTTTAAGTGATGAAAGAACCTTACATATTACTATATAGAAAAAGGTAAGAATCAGCTAAGCCACAGTGCCAGCTCTCTCATTCCTAATTACTTTGGCTTTTGTTCAAACTTAAACATGTACATGTTTATATATCACTACGGGTGTGTGTTTGTGTAGATGTGTGTTTCCTGAATTTTTTCTTGAGTACTACCTGTAGGAAGATAATATATTCCAGCCATCTAACTTGCCATATGTACAGTATATATGTAGTTTTCCTTTTTTGGTTTGACTCTTCTGTAGTGTAACATTTATATAATATTATCATTTGTTTCTAAAAATGCTTCCTTCTTGGTCAGTCATCATATCCACTTTCCTGTCTGGAAAGCCATGTCCTGTGTATACATTATACATACAATGTATACAAAGCTGTTGGAAGACGTGTTTTGGCAACACCAGTGCTTTTACATTAGGTCTAACTTGTGTAAACATTAGAGTGGAAACTTCTTTGATATACAGTTTCCAGTCTTTTTTACAGTCTAGTTTTGTTACTATAAATCAAATATTTCATACTGATAGGTGCATAAATACAAATTAGCAAGTAGGCTTTGCTAGAATGCCTTATATTTGATTAAAGCTAATGTGTAATCTGCTTATAATTTTGCCTTCCTTGAATTATTTCTCCCACCTTCATCAACATGCTGATGACATTAATTCAATGCATACCTTACTTTAGACCTGGAAATGCCATTCTTGTGCATCTCTATGCTACACAAGCATATCATGGTGACAACTTTTTACATCTTGGATTTTCTCTCTCTCTCTCTCTCTTTTTTAGTTTTAGTGACCGTCATTACTAGAACAAATAAAGTAAATCTCTCCAGGGAAAAAACACTGACGGTTGCTTACCATTCTGGTTAAAAATTGATTGTAATTATTATGTTTTTTTGCCTGTTGATTGTTAAAATATTGTTAAAATTTAAATCACTTTTAATTTGTATTATGATCTATATTTCAATTAAATATAATTATAAAATTATAATTCAGACCAGTTATTGAACAAGTGAATAGTGCAATGACTACTTCTAGTTAAAAATTATATTGAGTGAAAACTACATGATGTATTCCTGGCATTGACTAAAGGAGAAGTTTACTTGTGAATAGAGCCTGAGCTTCTGCCATAATCAGCAAATATGCACAGCTGATTATGCCGATTATGACACAAATTTGCCTTGATGACAAGTCCAGAATCCTGTTATCGCTGCGTCCTAGGAAACCACTATTTTCACTGCAGACATCTGCATGGAGGTCTTCTGAGTGCAAGAAGATCCTCTTTGGCTATTGATCGGCTCCTGATGACGTAAGTCTTTACATGTACAGGAGTATTCACATTTGCCATGCAGTGTAGAGCTAAAACTTAAAGCTACCTGGAGCCAGGGCTTTATTTTTTGACAAAAGAGGCATTATATGTATCTTTTGTCAGTGCGCTCTTCCTCCTGGTGACTTTTTTGTTTTTTTATTTTGGTTTAGGTCTGCTTTAAGTAATTCTGGGTTGGGTCTGTATGTCTTTGCCAGTTGTAGGCAGTATAACACATTTTCTGACTTCATAAATGCTGGAAATATAATAAATGATACCTTTGTTCCTTAAGGCTGGGTTTCCCCAGTGCCCAATGGGCTAATCTACACCGGGGCGTTTCCTTGAGGCACATTTTTAGGCATTATAAATAATGCTCCTTGCTACATTTTAAAAATTAAAATGTGGGGTTAACCTTTTGAACAGATGCGTTTACCTGTGTTTTCCCATGTTTATAAATGCCTAAAAACATAATGGCGGTAAAAACATGAGATTAAAACCCCTGATTTTCAAACATGGGCTTTTAAACCTTCAGGTTAAACGCTGGGGAAACAGTCCATGTAGACCCAGCCTTATTCTAACATCCAAAACTGTAACAAAATGAAGTACTTTATCACTGTGTTAACATATTTGTTTAATTCATTAAGACATGGCAATCCCTTTCTGCTTTTCATAATTGTTCTTTCTTTTTCCTAATGAGTGGAATATTTTTGTGTGTAGGAGGACAGGCCCACCCTGCTACAAAAATGCATTATGCTCTTAGTGTTACAATCAACTGACAAGATTCTTGACTCCAGACAAAAAAAACTTTTAGGTATAATGGTGATGGGCATTAGAGCCACTGTAATGTTTTTATTACTGTATTTTTATGCCGTACTGTAATAAAACAGAGAAATGTAAAGCAGCAATAATTCAAAAAATGCTGTTTAGCCTTGGCCTAAGAATTTGTTCTGCTTTGTATTACAGTATCCATTAATCTCAACATTTGTATAAAACCTATAGCTTCTTTTTTCGCCATTGCATATTGTAGGACCTGGTAATCCCCAAGTAATTAATATAAGTTCCTGTGTCAATAGGTTTGGGGCTTCTGAATTTAGAAATCATTGACAGATGCAAGTGACTTACAGTTGACCTCTTTCTGCATTTAACAATCTTCAAGCAGATTTTGCATCTTGTAGACTTGTCTGCGAAAAGAAACAGTTCTAACTTTTCACCTGCTACATGCTTAAAGCACTCACATGCCTGCTCATAGTACAGACAACTGTACATGTCAACAAGTAGTGTTAATGGGCAATGCTAACTAAGGTTTTGCAGGCCTTTTTAAATAACACATGTTTTATATTAACAGACATTATTCAAATAAATAAACATCAAAAAGCTCATTCTAACTCCTGAAAACTATAACAGCAATGGGGTGCATTTTAGGCTGTAATGTGAATTTTCACTCTGCAAGTTAACTTTGTAAAGAATATCTTATCATGTGCAAAATACGAACCATTTTTAATTGCGTATAACAGGGTGGTTGAAGTCAGCTAAGCTTAACCTGGCTTAAATTCACTTTGCTAAGGAAACAGCATATATCCCTTTTGTAAATTAACCTCAAGGTGTGTTTTTGTGTAAATATATATGTACATGTGTACCTATCTAGAAAGGGTTACATCTCTCCTTTTATTTTACAAGAAAATAATTGTTAAAATCAATTAGGGTTTGGTAGACCAAAGTTTTTGTTTCTTTTGTATGCTGTCTCCAGAGCCCTACCAGAGTAGACCAACATTTACTTAGCCACCATCCACTAACATAGCCACCAATTTCTTCCAAAGCACACAAACCCTTTCCCCATTATGCAGTTATCAAATAACACAAGAGGGATGCCAGTTTCAGGGAACACCTACCCCCACACACCACCAGGCCTTTGGTCAACAGAACCACGGAGCAGACCACCCCTTTGTACCCACCAGATCTCAGCCAGACAGGCCATAAAGCACCCCCTCCATTTCCAATTCTTCTTCTATTAGAACCCTGCTATGGCAATCATTGCCCCTTTTACAGCTACCAGAGTCTATTAGTAAAAATATCATTGCTTTATGGCCAAATGACCCTACCAGAGAAGATCTCTCCCGATTTTATGCATCATGCAGCAGATTTCTCCTACCCAATATGACGTGTGCTGATGGAGTAAAAGAAGAAAGGACACTGTATGAATTAAAAATTTGTTGAGTGCTGTGTTGCAGAGATCATATTAAGTATTTAGCTTTTTCTCTGTGACAAAGACTATGTATTGGAGACTCATTTTTTAGGAAGTGATCTTTTAGGACAGGTTTGTGGGTACCTTCTTTTACTTTTCCAAGTTTTCAGGTAAAAGTTTAGAAGCATTGGAAGGCAAAGCCATAACTTCTGGTATGACATTTTCTCATTGGTAAACTGAGAGCCTTTACTTCAAATGCCCTGTCACATACCATCCCAGTAATTATGGGCACCTTGCGAACTCTGTATAGCCGTAAATACATGTACATCAAAACATGAGTAACAGCAACCATGGAATTTTTTAAAATAAATTTAGCATACATGACAATCATTTTCTTCAATCCCTGCTTTCAAGCACCGGTATAAAGATGTGTGCTGGACAGAACAAATAATCCATATCCATTTGGGAACTAAATTGCATAAAAGAGGCATATAGCAATTATGTATTATTAGTGAGGGAATTTTTAACATTCAATTTAAATTTTTTAGCAAAAAATGTGGTTCACAGCAACAGGAAACTTAATTTATTATTTTATCATCCCTCAATACACAGGTGTTACTAATTAATGGAAATATAAAGGCTAACATTACACTTAAACGGCAACAGCTAAATTCAACAGGACAGCTGTTCTTGGTTTATATTCATCTACATTCCTTCAGATGTGGAAGCTATTGCTGCTAGCATGGATAGAACTGTGTTTGTTTGCATAAGGGATTATCCTCTCATCTATTATAACTCTATCTATATTTATTTAGGCATGTGCTCATCGCTGGAAGAATATTTACTATGAAAGTGAAATTATACTTCCTTATGGGTTCTGCGTCATCCTTCCACCGAACCTGCAGGGCAGTGGGAAAAAGCTAATGCCTTGTTATGAAGGTACGTAGTTACACAAAGTTTTTTATATTTTAAGTATTTGTGAGAACTTGAAATCCTAATTGCTGGTTGGTCAAAAGGCTGCTTAATCTCCATTTTAAGATTTAAAGATTAGAGTGAAGAAGGTGAGATTTCTTACATGATCTCTATGGTTCTTCAAGTTGTATGTCTGGCAAACAGGCATATTAAAGTATGTGCCAGTGGCATATTTACTAAGCTTTAGCCTCCCTAACCTTGCACATTCAAACCTAAAAACAAAATATATTGCTACCATATTATTACTGCATTGTTACCAGTTCTAATGCAGTGGCTCTAACACACTTTCCATCCATACTGCAGCCTACTAGTCTTCGATTCCATAGAAAACCCTAGTTGTCACACAGGCTGGGCTAATATTAATATTATTAATATTAATTAACAGGATTAATATAGCGCCAACATATTACGCAGTGCTGTATATTATATTAACATAGCTGTCATCTCCATTACATGGTGGGCTGATGGGACTAATAGTTTTCCAGTGGTCGTTTTACACAAGAAGGATGAGGTTGTGTGCTTTCTTTTCATCCCAGAGGTAGAAACAAGGACAGTGCAGGTCTGCGGAGATCAAAATTCCAAAATGTGAAAACTAATGGTGCCAACCTGCCACTAAATCGAAGACTAGTAGGCTGCAGTATGTTACATTTTTAGGTTTAGATATGTTTTATTGTCCAATGTCAAAAAAAATCTTTGCTGTCTATGTTGGATATAATATGGAAGAGTTAGAATCTCTTTAACGTTGGATTAGAAGTAGATTTTAAAGATAAAAATAGGTTACAGACAGTTTTTATTCATGTCCGTTTTCTTTGCATGTGTGATGAACTTATTTTTCATTTGTATATTTTTATTTTTATTTTACTTATTGGACATTGTACATGCTTGATTTTCTGAGTGACTCTGGAATTAAGAAACTGTGAGTGTTTTACTCGACAAATGTTTGGGGAAAAAGATCAAATGTCATGCAGTACATCAGGGAAATGTGTAAATGCCTTTTCCCCCTGTATGGGAAATTCAGTTTCAGCTATAATTTCAGTCATATATAACCTGACCTTTCCAGCTGCTAGACACTTTCTGTTAAATTGGAAAGAATAATCCAATGTGGGTGTTATATTTGTACAGAAGAATTACTTTCAATATTGATATACTAAAACAAAACTGTTCTTATTAAAAGGCTAGTTAACCTAAAAGTGATATTTTATTTTATATTTTAATATTTTATTCATGCAGCCAGACAGTAACCACCAAAAATAAATACACTGGTAAAGGACCAAGGAGATATAGCACACTTCATGAAGAAACCACAAGGAAAAGGTGGAAGAACAGACAGTTCAGTAGCAGTAACAGTAACAGTAGCAGTTGCTTTATCTTACCAAAGTGATCACTATGATTTTTTATCATAGTAATCATAGGGTCAGAAACCAATTAACAAGGCTCCTAAGCATTTTTTGGAGATGTCAGCCTAATCCCAAGTGTTGTCAATAAAACTAATTACGAGTCAGGAGTAAGTGTTTCTGGATGTGCTGGTATGGACCTGAACTGGTGACACAAAGAAAAAACATCCTGAAAGATGCGATAGCTCTCAGAAGTCTGTATGGAAATATACATTAGGGTTTAACGTTTATCTGTCTGTATGCAGAAGAGAATATGGAATGACTATATAGAGTGCAGGTGGAAAAACAAAAAGAAAGGCACAAAAGATATAGACACATTGGTGATTTATTATAACTTGGCAGGACTGGAGAGGATAGGCTATCATAGGTGAACCTGGGTGATCTAGCAAACCTAGAATTAATTTCTTAAAACCGATTGCTTTTATTTAGCACAGGTTGTCAATCCTGGACTAGATATGTTACAGGTTTGCTGGATCACTCAGGTTCACAGATGATAGTCTATCTTCTCCAGTCTTGAATGGCTTTGATGGATAAGGCCCGTTGAGGTGGTTAGAAAGCTCTTCATCCTATATTATATAAGTATATTAATAGGATATGGGGAAAGCAGTATTTGTAAGGTTTTATTATTTTGCTAAGGTGTTTGACTACCCATACTCTGGTATATTCTCCTTGTTCAGCTATGTAAATTATTTGAGGAATATGACTTCCAGATTTATTCCGAATTTACCAGTTGAGGTTTTCCCATTGTTATGGCATTGCATCACTTACTTCCTGCTTTTTTACACATTAACTGTTTCAAGAACTTTATTAAAAACTTCCTTAGCCTACAGATAAAAACACACACAGCTGGCAATGGATGAGAGATTAAATAAAGCAAAGACCTGTCTCTCAGACTTTGAATTTTTGCTAGTCTCATGGGATGCATTGCTTTGTGAAAGATAACTATAAACAGCATGACGTTTTATGATGTGTAAAATTATTTGTAATAAAATTCTCATATTTTATTATTCTGTATACCTTAGTTTTTACCCATTGGGCCTGATTTAATAAATCTCTCCAAGACTGGAGAGGGTAGACGGTCATGTGAGAAAATGGGTGATTCAGCAAACCTGGAATAGATCTGGTCCACAATTAAAAATATTTCCCATGTTAACTAGGACGGAGTATGGAACTAAAAGTGTTATTGATTTTGACTAGTTTGAACAGTTGCTGTAAAACTAAGATGAACATTGTGCAGACTAACGTCCCATCATCTGTGCTGAAAGAACATGCACTGTACTCTTCTTTTTATTCCTTGGTCCGACCCTCAGATTTGATTTACTTTGGTAAACAGGTTCTCCTATATTTTCCAGTTTTGGAGAGCTTTATTAAATCACACCCAATGTGTGCTTACTTTAGGCTACCCAAAGATTATAGGAATGAGAGAATCTGCTTGTGTTCAATTCAGGGGTTTATTCAGGTTCTACTCGAAGATCATGAAACCTGAACCTGCAAAATCAAATGAAGTCTACAAGGGGCACATTTTGAAACTAAATTATGCCCATTTTCAAAGCAGAAAGTCAAGGTATTGTCAGAACATTAATATTTTTAATGACATGTTTAGTAAAGCTTTTAAGTTATGAGTGGTGTTACAGAACAGTTTGGTTTTTGCAGACAGCAACAGCGATATAGTATTCTGGCACCATATGTTTTGGATGTGTAAATAATCTTTTTAACGCTTTTTCTGCTGGAGCATTAGGAAAAATTGGCCCAGTGTTAGCACTGTCAGGGGTAACACTAGGCTAGAACTGCCTACAGCTGTCTAGAGATGGCTGATCCTACATAATCTTAAGCTAAGCAAAGAAGGGTATTACAGGGCCACTAACTGCCCTTCGCTTGGGAAAAATCATGCATGTATTCGTACAGCCGTTTATTATGAAGTATCCTTTGTCCAGGAGAGCCAAAATGCGTTATCTGTTAGTTGCCTCATCTGTGATACTTTGTGCTGATAGACAACATTATAGTTATGCTGTAGCGTCTGCTTGCCTACTCCATCTCCTCTTCACTCGACTTCTCCTTCCCTTTCTTCTTCACCTCTTTCTTTCCCTTCACCTCTTTCCTCCCCTCCTCACACACTTTTTTTCCCCTCTTTTTATGTGCCCCTGAATCATACATAGTAAACACCTAAAAACTTCTTCCTTCCTTTAATTCCCTGCTTAGGCATCCCCACAGTGATCTATTTATAGGCTCACTTCAATCCCCCTTCATTCTTTTGTTAGACTTTTCATTTTAGTCTTTCTCCAGGGCCAAGAGAAAAATCAGTCAGAAACAAAACCTAGGCATATTGTCCTATGGCCATACCTTGCAGAACTCGTCTATACCCACCCTTTTGTTTCCAGCGACACCCTTTCCATGCCAAGTTCCTTTCTCCCACAATTCCCCATCTGTAAATGACCCTGTCACAAAGGTCTGTGAAAGGAAACTGAGCACCTGCAGTAATGCATATTGCCCAGGCATATTTCCAATGTTTACACCCTTTAAAGTTAACCTTCCATAAGCATAGAAGATCCAGATTTGACAGTCTCCCACCCCCCAAAGTCAAATAAAATACAGAAATAGGATAAAAACTATTATATTCATACGACTAAAATATTTATGATAGTGGATATACTTTCATTATCCAGAGACAGACTAACATTGACAGAAGTAATTTAATTAATTGACATCTATAAGTAAATTTTGATAAGACAAAATAAAACAATATTTAATATGTTGGATGTTATCTCAATTACTACATGCTGTTCTAGTCTAAACAAAAAGGTTTATGCAGAGATATAACTAACAGCCACAAGGTACTGGTATAGAATCATAGTTTCTAGTTGAGAAAACGTTTTGTATACCCCAGCCCTGAAAGCAGAACTAAAGTATTTTTGAACTTGCAAGTTAAATTGTATGTGAACTCTAAAGCTACATATACACTTCCAATTATTATCGTTGGAAAACGAACGACGAATGTTCATGCACGATATATAAGATCGATCGTATAGCACCGATCCTGCACATAGAGTTAACGACACGATCGTTCGTAGATATTGTACACACAATAGATACGATCGTTTGAGCGATAGAGGAACTATGTGCACGACAGGAAAGTGAACAGACGTTCGTTCATCACGCATGCTCTGAACATGGACGATCAACGAACGACCGTACACACGAACGATGTTCAACGATCGTCGCCCAATCCGATCCGTCGGTCCGGTCGTTCGTTTCCAGCGACTTTCCTCGTTCGTCGGCGTCGTTGGTTACTTTTTTACGAACGATTTTTTGCCCAATCGATCGTTCATCGTTCGATTGGAACGATAAAAATTGGAAGTGTGTACGCACCTTAACTCTCTACAAGCTCTTATCTTGAGCATTAAATAAATAGTTTATGTAGTGAAAAACAGGAAGGTTTGAGTTTTTTTTAGCAAAAGTCAACTGGGCAGCTCTGACTCAATCCAAAACAAATAGTTGTTAGTTCACAACAAGACCTAGGCTGCGAACAAATGCAAAATTTAGTAGCTTGAAACAAACTTTCGTGACTGTTGCCTGTACACACAGCGCCATTAGGTTCTCTGGAGTGGAGATGGGGGAGAATGAGTAAGCGGCACCCCGCTGTGCTCTTCTCTATTGACTTGTATAGCAGTTGTTCTCAATTAGTCCTTTCTGGATCCAACAGGACATCTCCATTAACAACGTCAGGTGACCACTGATTTTTTGAGACCAGTCTGACCATTTGTATCGGGCGTGAATCTTCTCAGGTGTGTGGCTAATCAATGAGTATTGTGCTGTATTAGTATTGTAATATGTGTGTATGTATGGCTCATATGTAATGCATATAATTATGTAAAGTAAAGTAAGTAAAAGAAGCCTAACTTACCTAAGCTCTGGTTTCTGTGGAAGGGCTTCTCTTTCTTCCTGTAGCTTCCTGTCTTTCCTGGGTTATTGTTTCTACCTATTTGACTTGCTACTGTTACTTTTGTGCCACTGTAGTGTCCTTTGGTGTCTAAAAAAAAAACATTTTCCGCCAGTGTCCAATTTTATTTACACATACCTTCAGCATTTCTTACCAAAGCATAGGGAGTCAGTCTGTCTACTTGATTAATATTTATCATCACACGTGAACCCAATGCTAGAGGTTGGACGCCATACAAAAATGTCTGTTACACAAAATACGAGTTTCTCTCTTTCCAGCAACTGTAATCTTCCATAAATGCAATCAGTTTGCACCCTAGAAAGTAATGGCTAAATCTTGGGGGACTTGACTGAGGACCTAAGCCAGTGTCCTTTGCCATATACCAAAATCTAGCAGTGCTCCCTGATCATCCTGGCCTATGCCAGCAATATCTTTGTGTTCTTTCCTTGTTTTTCTGCTTTTCAGTACATTTTCTCTGCCAGCAGATCAGTAGAAAGCAGACACGGCTGTATCATCCAGTTTAAATTCAAGGCTCTGTGTACTAACTTATGGTGTAACCACAGTGATTTACTGTTTTTAAGCCACAATTGTCTCTTGAAATAATAAAGCCTTGGTTTTGTAACTGCCTTTAGGCTGTATTGTGGTTTAGTGGTTGATAATGTATTGCTGTACTAGTATCCTACATTCATTTACCACTGGGGCACTGTTTGGAATCTTGTTTTCATACAGTAAAATGGCCTTTGCATATTGGACTATGAAAGCTATTAGATTCTAAAACTCCAGTAAGAGAAATAGGAGCTTCAAATGTACTTAAAAATATTCCCTTATTATATTGCATATCAAATCACAAATCCTCAATAATTAAATATTTTTTTTGACATTTATTATAATTTATTTTGACATTTCCTTAACACTGGTCTTGCAGAGCCTCCAAAAAATTAAAAACATGATTTCAAACATAATTCTATGCTATATCTATATCTATATCAACAAAGATTAGGTTGTTCTTAAATTAAAACTCTGATAAATGTGCTTATTCCTTGAATATACTTAACAGATTAGGCCCCAGCACATGGAAACTTGGAGTAGGAGAATACCTATTTATGTATGTGTATATATACTGTATATATGTGTGTGTAGCCCAAAGACACAACTCTTCTGTGCCCAATTGTAAACCTTGTGTTAACCTTTGAAAAAGAGAAATAAGGAAAAGGCACTTCTATGGTATTTTGGAGTTTGTTTCAGTTATCTAGCATGTCAAAGTCCACATGTGACCTGTTAGCTGTTATTTGCAATGTGCTGACCTCGACTTGCATGAGTCTGTACTTCTGGCCCCCAAGGCTAAATAGTCGTTGCTTCTCTCAATGCACCATGTAGTATAAAAGACAGATTAAAACAAAATGCTCTGCAGACAGCCTTCCTTGCTTCTTATTTACTTTCTTCAATTGCATATTATTACTGTAGCTTTGTGAAACATGGATAACTATACTTACTTCAGGATTTTGGCAGTGGTTCTTTGGAATAAAGATCATGGCACACTAATGTCTTATCAGAAATCACATAAGGCAAAATGCTTTGGTTAGATTAATTGGAAACTATTATTTATTACAGCAAATGCACATCATTCTTATAAACAAATGCAAAGATTTGTGCTTTTTTTATTATATCTCCATTTTGTACTCCTGTCGCTATATTAGTTAATCTCTGAGACTACTCCCTGAACTACTTCCTGAGCCATTAAAATTGCAATCTACCTGCCAGCATATGCAGCATTACATGGATGAAACTTGAATATGTGGTGGTCATAGATTGTAAAGATCACTAGGATACATATGTCAGATTGGTAAGTTTTATTTATAGTTACAAACCGAAAATAGAAAAAATGTCAAATATTTTGGGTGCAGTTATTTTAAATTTCATATTCTAACATAAAACAAAGTGTATTCTATACAATTTGTTAGAAATCACACTTCATCTATGTACCCATAAACCGGAAAGCAGTAGAATGCCATAAACCAGTTTAATCACCAAAGTATTCATCTTGACCACAAGACGTTTTATACACCAGCACAGTAAGAACATGATTATATCTTTAGTCCCACAGTGGCTGGAAATCATTGCTTGCTCACCAAGGGATCTAAAAAGCCAAAACCATGTTATATGTTTTGGAAGGAGTATGGAAGATTGTAACTTCTGTGGGATTTTTATTTCGGTTTGCATCCTTTTTAGGGTGATTTCTCTTTACATCCTGGATGCTTGATGGGTTCCAGACAGAAGAGGAAATCAGGGAATATTTGAATATTTCTGTATGACCCTGGTCCAGCAACAGTGCTCCTTAGTCGTCAGTACCCCAATCTACCTATAGCAAGACCCCGCTCAGCCTTGGTAGGCTAGTTGAGCTGTCCCAGCACACGGTTGCCCCCAGGAGTTATGTTCACAGGGGATGGTGTCTGGCAAATGACTAAGAGAGGGCCAAGAGACCACAGATAATGCAGTTTGGAGATTCAGGCAGAGACAAGTCCAGAATGCAGAGCCAAGTCATACACAGGTAATCAGTCCACCAAACAAGGTATACAATAGCAGGACAAAAGCAAAGTTGGGGGTCACAAGCAAAAGGTTAGTCTAGGCAGCTAGCAGGGTCAGAAACAGGCAAGATCAGCAACAGAAAATTGGACAAATTAAAAAAGAACTAAACCCAAAAGTGCCTAAAACAAAAAAATACACTTACCTTCAATCCCGCAGGGCAGGCCGATCCATCCGGAGGTCTCTTCCACCAGATCCCGCATCGTCCCAGCATCGGTCAGCGAGCCGGCATGCCGGCATGTTCTTCCTCTTACATCACCTGACTGAGGTGCGAGATCGGGTGATGTAGGTTGGAAAAAAACACTTGCCGATCCCACTGCGCATGTGTGAGATCGGTAATTTTTTTAACTATGAAAAGGCTCCTTCTGAGTGCATGCGCTTTTTAGAAGGAGCACCTAAGAGCCTACCGGGATGCCTGACGTAGCTATCCCGGGAGGCTTTGTGCTCCCATTCATTCTCAATCGCTTAGACGATCTAGGGAGCAGTGCTGCTTTTTTTTTTTTTTTTTTTTTTTAAAAACAATTTTTTTGTAAAGTGAAATTTCTGAGTTTAGGTACGCTTTAATACATAAGCAGCCCAGTTAGCCCAGCTTAACGCTACAACAGGCACTGAGGAATGGGAGCAGAGAAGGGAGAAAAGTAGCCAATGGCAGCGCAGGATTGAGCCAGGGACTACTTTGCTTCTAAAATTCACTTCAGCTCTTCACATTCTTAGAGTGTAAACAGGAGATGATGAGATAGTACATCTTAGGCTGCAAAGCTAAAGGGAAGCAGGGGATGCTCCTGTTTCCATATTCTTCTTGCCGCTGCTGGCATCGCTAGACAAAATAAGCAGTGTGGGATACTGCGCTACCACACAGTGTGGAATCGGCGGCGTCTCCCAACAATTTCTTTACTTCTGTCTATTTAAAGATTGTCAGACAGAACAGTAAGAAAACTGAAATATACCTGAATCAAACAATAAAAACACATTTTGTATAAACATGTGTAGTAGATCATCTGTCAGGAACTGCAGTTTGTGTCAGATGAGGGAGATTTTCCTTCACCAGTGCAGCCAAGGCAGCTTACAAATGAAAGTTAGGAGCTTAATCAACATTTGAATATATGGTTGAAAATATTGGACTCTTTGGATTGCCCAAAGTCAACATTCATATTCAACATGTTTAACATATATTAAGCTATTCGCCTAATTTTCCAGAACAAATATAGATTTTTTAATAAATAGTGAGATTTCCCTTTGCTTCCTGTCTTAATTATGCAACAGGAAATGGGGGGAAATCTCTGCAAATTTAACTAAATATTTATTCAAGAGAGTTGCTCCTGACACAAGTGTCCTTATTGGGGGGAGTTAATCTGACCTTTTACTGATGACAGTTGAAAAGCTTGGATTTCTTTTGTTTTGGTGGTCCCAAGAACAAACAAAAATTGGATAAATCTTTCCAGCATGAAAGCAAGGAAAGAGGAATAGGGAATGGTGGATAGATAGGAAACAAAAAGACCAGAGTAAGGGGGAGGGTGGAACAGAAGAATGAAAGAAAAGTCATACTGGTAGTGGTAGTTAGCGTTCCCAATAGTTTATATGTTTCTGTACAGTGATTCTGTTTAGTTAGAGCTAGCATTCTCTTGTACATAACTGGAAGAATCGTTGTGTATTCAACCCTCTCTGGTATTCCAGTACTTTGCTCAGTAAAATGCATTGCCAGTGGAAAGTTGGCAAATACAATAATATTTATTACTGGCACTGTTTCCTTTGCAAAGTTAAGCCCACTTCACTTTATGGCCTTGGACACTGTCAGTATCTGCGTAATAAGTGTTTTTTTCTGTTTTTATATTTCACTGGAATAATTTACATCTCGTGGATATGCATGCTTACATTTACTAAAAGTTGCCTTCTGTGCTCATTTTTAATTGTACCAAAATACATTGAACTATATCAAAATATAACTAAAAGCCAAACTTGTAAGGAAGAGAAAAAATTTCAACGTTAATCAAACTGGCTTATTTCACAGGAAACAATTTTCTATAATTAAATTTTTGTAGTAATTTCAAACTCCTCAATGCTCCACTGTCTGCAGGACACAGTAAGGTAACTGACACCTTTTTGTTGGAGTGTTGGAATGAATGAATTTTTGACCAAAGTCTAATTCTACCTATCATTCCCTAACTTTGACTGGAGGAAAGAAACACAAATTTGTGGTAATTGTAACAACTTAAAATTCCTATTCTATGCAAGTGTTGTAAGGCTTAATAAATGTTTTTATTGTCATTGCAGGAAAAAATCCTACTTTCTAGTTTTTGTATGTATTGGGGTAAAAAAATCTATGGATCAGGAAAGCCCAAAAGGCAGTTTGTCTTAAAGCTTTTCTTTTATTAGGGGCTTTAAGATCAATTATCTAATATTATTAAAGTTTTTCAAACAGAATGTAATGATTTCACCCAAGCCAAGCACCTATTAAATGATAAAATTTACACACAAAATCTATGCAAGTGAGCATTTATTTACATGGCTGCTGCTGCATTTTGTGTTAAATAACATGTTTAGAACGTGCACTGGGGAGAAGATTTAGAGGATTTACAAGTTGTTTTTGCTGCTGTTACTATGGAGGATTCTATTTACTTCAGTACCGAGGTAATTAATGTGATAATGCTACCCACAAACCACTCCAAAACCTTGACAAGAAAGTGCTGCTGGAAAATATGTAACTAATTTGAAATGCAGTAGTTCTCAGGCCTACATATTTGTGGCTTACTTGGTTCCCAATCTGGCCTTTGAGGCTGGGTGGTACATGTGGTGGAGTGTAACAATGTTAGGCCTCACACAGCCAAACATAACTATACAGAAAATGCTATAGTAGATTGTTGTCTTTATTTTCCAGAATATAAAAAGAAATATGGAGAAGAACATGGATCCTGCCAAGCTGGGATTGCAGGATCGTTTATGGAGGTCAGTAATATATTAACTTTATAAAAATATTTAAATGTATAGTTAATCATACCTAAATAGTAAAAACATTAGATGGACTACATAATAAAAATAATAACAATATATTGATATACTATAATTTAATGCAAACTTTGCCTTTAGAACGGCTACAGCTCCTCTTTTTCCATAATGCCCTGAATTGTTTGTAAAGCCGGTGGTTCTTTCTGGCTAAAGGAAATAGGAATGCAGATTTTGCACTCCACAACTTCCTATCAATTTGGTGTTTGGGGAACCTGGAGATATATGGAATCTGTTTAGTAGTATACATAGTTGGCAATATCATCATGGAATATGGGAATATCATAAGGAAACATTGTTTGCACTACAGAATAAAAATTAGCATGTTCTATGCCTCATATTCATTGGTGGTTGCATCACCAATATAAGGAAGAACCCCATTGTCAAAACAGCTCAGCCCTACAAATTATATTTTAAATGTGTTTCTCCTGGTGCAATCTGTAAGGTTGTTTTTTCATTTTGACAACGGGTCCTGTTTGTGTTTAAGTACTGCCGAGGCAACTGTATGAATGGAGTCTTGGGCCTGTTTGCAGCCTTAATTCATACATAAGCCTCTGTTGAGTTTCTATGCAGATACATACATGCACACATACACATGTATGCAGAATAACATATATAAATGTGTGATGTAGGCTAATTTATAATTAAGGTTACAAACCTAATTTGCTAAACCTATTAAATTTTTTACCTAGCAAAATTTTTTACTGTTTGAATGTAAACATCTTAAACCTCACTTTTGTGTATTAGGTCTAGAACATTTCAATTTTTGTTTGCAAATAATGTACATTTCTAAAAGGAACAATTCATTGAATAAAATGAGCTTGTCTAGCAAGTTATAAGCGACCTTTATTACTAATTAAAAAACAATTTTGGTTAATATTATGTTAATGAAACACTGACGCTGACTGTGCTAATCATGACTAAGTCACAGGTTTGACCATGTCCCAGTTTTCCAAAGTGGGCAAAAACTTGATTTCCACCACATTAAAATATCTGTACCAGAAGCTGGGTAATAAGAAAGGACGACTAGTTGTGGAAGAGGTAGATATACACAGTCTGATATTTGTTCCCTGATTGTGGTCAGGATAGATGATACACAGCAGGAAAATGTACAAGATCTGGAACTTGTGTAAACTGACCCTGTGATGAAAAAGTTTGTTACATTTGCAGAAAAAAATGTTACATTTGCAGCCAAATCCACACATTTTTAATGACATTCCCTTACTTGAGGAAAATATCTTATTGGATTTTCATTTAGCAAAGCATTGTTTTCTGTTTTCTTTTATAATTAATATTTTTACAAAGTATTTCTTAGGGGGCCAATGTAACTTTTAACTACTTCACCTAATTAACTTTTAAATCCTAAAATACTTCTGGTAATTACTATTAAGTCATGAGATGGAAACAGGTTAAAGTGACCCATTACTGTTTATACAAGTGAAGTTGGCTGGAAGACATTTTTTGGAAAACTCTGCCTGTAAATGGAAACAATGACATCTAATCTTTAATTTACAAGGGCAGTGTTTATACTTTTCCTGACGTAATGAAGAATCCCCTTAGTTTAGTTACCAGAGGCCTAAAACGGAGGCCTACACTCATAGCAGCTGTCTCAGCCGGTTTAGGATTTCTACTAATATAGCCCGAGCTAAAATGTAACAGTGAAATGCTAACCACTTTAATTGTGAGTTTCTCTCCTCACCCTCTTGCTCTTGTTAAGAATGAGGTCCAGAATAAAAAGCAAGAGTAGTTAAAAACCTCTACCACTCAAGTGTTACTAGTTTTAGAAATCCAATCATTTAAAATGTAAAATACTTGTGTGTTCAGCAAACACATGGCTTTTATGGACTGCTGTTAAATAAAATAAAATTAATACAATAGACATAAATGTATTATGCTGTACTCTGTTGTCTAGGTTAAAGCAAATCTAAACTCACAAACCAAAAAAATGTGTATATTGCTACCAGTCCTTAGATTTTTGTTGCTGCATTAGTTTTCTTTTTTCAGGTTTTGTTTTACCTTTAATTTTACTTGAGTATTTTGCAGATTACACAATTACAATGTCCGCACACCCTACTGTTTTACTAAAGTAGAAACAAGATAGGACTGCAGGGCTCCCCCCATCTCTTCTTCTTCATACTCTAGAAAATGTGGTTCAGATCCACAGATATTTTTGGAACGTATTCTACAGACAGATATAAAATATACTTTTAAGTTAGCAGTTGTTAAAAAATACACATAGGGCTTAATTTTTAATCTGCAATAATTATTCACAATATATATACAGACAATAAAAATACAGTGTGCATTACCCTAATATATGTTACCTTAAACTCAATATATTTTTTTCTTGTTAAAGCTTAATATTTCACCATTTTTTCATTGAAAATACAGTCAGTTTTACCTATTTATAATGCATTTCTGGCTATTTCCTCTATGAGGGAGTAGTTGGGCATTAACATTTTTCAGTTGTAGCATTTTCCTTATCTGTCTACACATCACAGGTTTCTAAAAATTGGTGAAACAAAATGTCAACTGACCTAATATTTTTAAAACAAAAGGGAAACAGGTGACAAAAATCACTTGTGTGGTTTATAACAGTGAAAGCTCTATCAGCAGCAGATGCTTCCTTGAACTGCTCTGTCTGGTATCCAAATGTACTTGACCTCCCTTTCCACACCACCCAGGCTGAATTATCTTTTCATGGCCAATGTCACATTTATTAAAAAGTCCTTGCATATGTGGACGAGCCCTAAAAATACATGTTTTGTGTGCCAATATTCAGCAGTATCATATCTGGTTTGACCTTTCTGAACTGAATGTACAAAACAACATTTTGAAATAAACTGGGTCAGGTGAAAGTTAGGAAACCTCCAGTAGTATGGATTAACAGACACCTTGCTTGATGGCGCTCCTACCCTTAGGCCACATGGGACACTGGATTCTGGGGATTCCTTACAAACCATTTGCTATTAGTATGCAAATGTTTCAATCCTGCAATAAATCAATTCCAGGTTTGCAGGATTACCCATGTTTTCCCATAATATAATAGTCCATCTAGCCCAGTCTTGGAGAGCTTTAATAAATCAGGCCTATTGTATACACACACACATTTTAGGAGAGATTAAGTTTCAATCAGTTCAGATAGCATAGTGACTGCAAAAGCAACCGGTGATCATATGATGAGATCAGATATTTACAAACGACATTTGCTCCATTTCTGAGTTGAGTAGTTGTTAATGAACACAGGTTCCCTTACTTAACTCTGACTTTTAAAAATAGAAGTACCTCTACAATACCAGCATACTTCTGTTGTTATAAATATAGGAGTATAATTACATGTCATGTTTTGTTTTTCTTTTTTTAGGATCTGGTTGTAATGGGAGCTCCTGGATCCTATTACTGGACTGGAACAGTAAAAGTACTGAACATCACTGACAACACATACTTCAAGCTAAATGATCAAGATGTCACCGCTAAACGCTACACATACTTAGGCAAGTGCCAATGCCCTCTTACTGCTAAACAGAAATGTGTTCTCTCCATATTATCTCATGTTAATATATTTACTAGCTTAGAGCCAAAGCAAGTTTTTGGACAGATAAAATCACTTAAAGGACAACTGCACTTCTGAAGTATTTCAAAATACAACCCACCAACTAAAATACTTTACTTTCTCCTCGAACCAGCCATCTTTACTGTGTTTATGTAAACTGGACTCTTGGGAGCTTCCAGTAATCTATCTATGTACGACTTATAGTCAAATACTCATAGAAATTAATAAAGCCATATTGTGCAGGAAGATTCTTTTCCCTAAAAAAAGGCTGTGCAAGGCCAGACAGGGCTACACAGGGAAGATTGCTAGACTGAGGAGAAAGGTACAATAAGTATTTGGTCTGATGGGCTAAACCGGGGTTTGAACAATTAAGACAAATGTACCAAAGTTGTAGTTGCCTTTAAAAGGAAAGCTTTCATTCAACAAACACTGGAGCTGCTTTTGTTGACTTTTCATTTTTTAAATTATTCTGATGCCTAAGGCTGGGTACACATGTGTAATAATTGTTGTTGGAAAGGATCTTTCATGATACATACAGCGCCGTTCTGCTCTATATAGGGGAGGGGGAGAATGACGGAGCGGCAACCTGCTGTGCATTCTCCCTGTTCGCTTCTATCGAGATCGTTCGCCGTCCATCATCCGTGGATCTGCCAGGACGGTCGTTCGGACAATGGACGACGGGCGCTGTACACACATCAGATTCTCATCTGATATGGGCCCTGAGCTGATTATCCGATGAGAACCATTGGACGTGTGCACTTAGCCTTATTAGTAATTATACTAATAAGTAATTATATAATCACGTAGTAATTATATGTATTAAAGTGTAACAGTGAAGTGTCTGCATTGAAGTGTATCAGACAGATTAGACTATCAGACATATGATTTCTGTCACTGAAACAATATTTGTCTTCACATTGTGATCATTTCAAAGGACAGAGGGACAAATAAGTGCTGTACATACAAGGCAATTCAATTCTATGGAGAAGGGAGGACTATTGAGTGGCCTCCCTCTGTGCTCCCCTCCCTATGAAAGTTTAGTGACCATTTTTTCTTTATCATTCATCAATCCACCAGAATTAGAACACATTGATGCATGACATCAGTACCTTTATATTACATACTTATTCCAGATGGGTAACTCCCACAGTATTAAGCTATCAGCCAGACATGTTTTTAGAATAATGCATGTCCAGGAAATTTTGACATATACCACACAAGAGATAGGATCTCTCACAGATCACTTGTATATTATTATGGAGCTGCTCCCCTGCTAACGAATGAGATCTGGAGTGCCCTAAACCAGAGTGGAAGCTATTGCATTAAGTAGAAGCCTCTCTGCTCCAAGATTCTGCTCCAAGCTCTATGTTGCCATCAGCAGAATCATTTTGCATGTTTAACATGTTCAGCTTGTTCACGTTTGTGTATTCAAGTCAAAGGACTTTTTTGCCTGTTTATTAAGTAGTGAAGTCTGTTCAGAATGTTTGCTTTGCATTGTAATCAATACTTTCTTTTTTGTTTCTATAGGATATGCAGTCACAGCTGGTCATTTCAGTCATCCTTCCACTGTAGACATAGTAGGAGGCGCTCCCCAAGATAGCGGTATCGGAAAGGTGAGTGTTCCGTTACTATGGAACATGTGACACACAGCTAGCAACTTCCACACACAATATGAACGATTTCCTTTCCAACAGCTGAGATATAATTACCTTATTGTTTATGAGGTAATGCAAAGCTGGATATAAGCCTCTCACTAAACTGACAATAACCTCTAGTTTTTACATTTTAGAGAGATTACAGGAGGTTATTATTACAGACTACTGAATGCTGTTGCAAGTGTTTTTGGGTCTTCTAGGCAACATAGAATCACTTTACCTTCATAAACGGAGCAGAGCCTGACGCTGTAATTTACAAATACTTTTGAATAGCTGAAATGTATAGTTTCTTATACACGTTCACCTATCAACAAAAAGTAGGCAGCCCTTACTACCGGGCTCTACTACAGAAATCTCATAGTTGGGTATTGCTTCTCACTCATTCTGCAGTGTCCTGTGTCTTGATGTTGTTCTCTGGTTAATAAAATGGAAAAAAGTGACTGATGTTGGGCAGAGAATCTTTGACATCATGCCATTTGCTGTATCACAATAGGGAGAGGACAAGGAACAACACATGCCACTTGGTTATTCATATATCAGTGCCTTTTAATGTGGTGCATATGCAGGTCCAGCTGAAAGCAGAGACTTGTGTTTCATCATCAAAGAAATAGTAAAATAGTAAACCTAAGTCTCAAGGAGCATGCATACAAAAATAGAACACTGATTTAATTCATCAATCTGACAAAGAACATTTGTGCATAGTCCATACAGTCTAACTCAAGGTTATTTATTGTGGCCCATTATAACTCGATACACTAGCAAGACTCATTTAGCCCTTCCTTTCACAGCCTTGGACCCCTTTTATACTTGTGGTGTAAAACTGCACAGTTGGGTGCTCCGGGGTGCATAGCAAACTGCTGCTGTGCATCTGGACATGGCAAACTGCATTGCAGGTATACAGTATCGTCTGTGGTTGCGGCTGCTGTGTGGTTCTTCCTCATGATGGTTCAGCATCACATTTGGGTAGGTGGGGTGCTTTGGTATTTTTGGGTCACTTTATATATCACCCTGAGAGTTTCTACCAAAAATCAAAATATTCCTGCATTGTATATGGAAGCACAGAGACACAGTTATGATGTCACTGGATCTGTACTTATATTTTTAAACTTTAAATGCTTATTTACAATTTTGAATTACGAAGCACACTTTTTAACATGTATTCCATGTATTGCAACCAAAATTAAAAAATATTTTCACTTTTTGGGTGTATTTTGTTGCGACTAATTCAAACAAACGGGCTGTCTTTACACAAACCGTGTCATGTGCATACGTTTCAACAAGGATCAACAACACTGTTAACTGTAGATTAATAAAACACAGTGCATTCTAATTAAAATGAAATGAAAAAAAGATCATTAAAATTTTGATTCCAATAACTAAACAGTCAACACTATTAGGGCAGGCAAGCATTTTCCTTTGCTGTAAGATTTTTTATTCTCTGCAAGTCCAACTATTAATAAAACTAACATTTTTAATCAGCAGACCACTGTAACAAGCCAAAGATGAACATAAGCCAACATAACATGCATAAAAATGGTATGAATGTGAACTGTGCTAAGAGTGGAAAGATCCATTTCCAGAAATTCAGGGTGGCTGACTGATCCACTCCACATAACTCACAGTGCTTCCTTAAATGTAATAAATCATACCATATGAAAAATAGTCTAGTCTTATAGAGCTAAGGAACAAAATACATAAGTACATACATAAGGCCAAAAAAACTATAACTTGTGAATTAATGTACTGCAATAATACAGAGGATACACTGCAGTCTGTACCATTTGTGGATCTTACGTCTTGTACATATGTCAGCTGGACGTCAGATTGTCACTGGCAACAACCTTATATAAACGAGGACTGTACGCACAACACAGTTTTGGTCAATAGAGAGGGGAGGAGGAAGGATAAGCAGGCAGCACCCTGCTGTGCTCCTCTCCATGGGAGTGCACAGCAGTTGTTCCTGATTGTTTTGGGTGAACATCTATATTGTGTACAGCACACATCATTTGATAATCTGTTATGATGGATTACTAAAGCTGCATACACACTGCCAATTTTTGTCGTTGGAAAGGATCTTTCACGATCCTTTCCAACGACAAGGGAGTGCACGATGCATGAACGGTGCTGTACATACAGCACCGTTCATGCTCTATGGAGAGGGGAGGGGGAGAGCGACGGAGCGGCACTCTGCTGCGCGCTCTCCCCTTCACTTTCATTACGATCGGCTGTCGTCCATCGTCCGTGGATCCGGCAGGTCGGTCGTCCGGACGATGGACGACACCGACTGTACACACGGCAGATTTTCGCCCGATAATTGGCCGATGCTGATTATCGGGCGATAAAAATCTGACGTGTGTACGTAGCTTAAGGGACAGCGAACCCTAAAGTAACAGTGGACAACTGATGTCATTCACTATGGGGGAGGACGCAGTGGGGTGCCTCCTCTTTGACCTTTCCCATCTGTCTTTACAGTGCCTGTCTGTTCTGGTGTCATTGGAAATGATTATTTCCAGCTATCGAGATTTGACAAATACTCTTTTTAGTTTTTGTTAATGTGGGAGAGACAGAGCCTTTTCCAAGCTTACCAATGTAGACATCCTTACTTCAGCTCCTGACCTGGTAAAATGTGAATCTTGAAGGGATAGACATAAAGATAACATTTGACTGATGTTCTAACCCCTCTCTACTTTACTAAATAAATTTGTAGTTTTTATAGTCTCTGTGCTTATCCTCATGACTGGGACAGGAAGTAAGGGTGAATCTTCTCACAGAGACAAATAAAACAAAAAACTACAAAAATTTAGAATAATTTGGCTTAATTTTTTCAAACCATCTAATAATTTTGGTAAGTAATATCCATCCTATGTATATGTTTATGTATGACTACAAAGAAGGTTAGCAGGTTAAGAAGGAGATCCCCAATTTGTGTTGGGTAGGAACAACAATGACTGGCTGAAAACAAATTTAACTTGAATGCTTTATTGCTCCCCAAGATTGGTTCCCCTTTTATTTCCCCTGTTTATTTCCTGATTTAACAACAATCACTATATTTTAGAGTGTCTTATATAACGTAATGCATGTTACTTATTTTTATATTTTCTTTTCCTATGTAGGTCTATATTTTCAAGACAGAAAAACGGTTACTTGAGAAGAAATTTTATGTTTCTGGAAAAAAGGTTAGTCATCTGTCTGAAGTGCTATTCTGATATGATTTCTTTTCCTTACCAAGTACTTGCCACTTAGGTTTCATTTCATTTACACTATGGCTAGCTTAGTGTTACAGTATAAACTAGCATGTGTCATATAAAACTATTCTTTATGGCACTAGGATGATGAAGTTATCCATATGATGACCACATTTTGATCCATCGTATATAACAAAAATGTGCAGATTTACTAAGGTGTACACACTTTTAGCCACCTCTGCAGAACTGTGTACTTCCAACCTTAAAAAATTATGAACAATATTTGCGATTTGTGGTCATTTATTATGTACTGGAATTTATTATGGGACGCTATATTCCTGCAGTTTCTTTTCAAGGAGGCTTTTCTCATTTTTCTAAAACCTGTTATGTGTCTGCTTTTCAACATTATCATGTACAGTGTATAACCACCAGTCGTACATTGTACGTGAGAATATAGAGGGCATTCTTTCATCAAAAAGAGTGTGGCTCTGATAATTCTTTTACCACATTTAGCCAGTGTTTCTATTTTAATATTTCTTCATGGTGTTTGCTCTCCTATTGGGCCTGGTTTGTAAAGGCTCTCCAAGACTCGAATAGATAGTGCTTGATTTATTAAAGCTCTCTAAGGCTGGAGAGAATACACTTTTATCAGTGAAGCTGGTGACCCAGCTAACCTGGATTGGATTTCTTCATTTGTTAGCAAATGTTTTCAATCCTGGACCAGATCCATTCCAGGTTTGCTGGATTTTGAAGAGCTTTAATACACCAGGGTCAATCAGGCCCAATGTCATTGACTCCATCAGGTGGATTTTTCATCACTTGTCCTGCAAGGAATGCATCCCCACTAGGGATATAGAAAGCTATAGGAAACTGAAAAAAAGTTTTCCCACTCTTTAGAAAAATAAATGTTTTTTCTAATTAAAGTAATTGTTATTCTTTTTTTTATAAAACTGATTCATTTAGATATAAATGAACAGAGATGCCAACATATGACAGTATAGCTCCTAATACTGGTAAATTTTAGCCTTAAGCCTTACAGTTTTATCTTTTGCATGTTTTGCATTTTGTAGATCACCCCTCTATCTGTCTTGATATTCATTGTGGCATACAGTGAAGGGAAATTTAAAAAATGTTCATTAGAACAAAAGCCAAGGGAAATCTTTCAATAGGGATAACTGTTCTGACTACCAGATAAAGGGAGAATTCCTCTCACTTTAGGAATATTTTCTTTTACTTCCTGCAGTGTTTCCTTAGCAGAAATGAAAGGGAAATCTCTAAATCCTATTTGTTACCTTTCTTTGTAGATAATTTGGTTTAGTGAACAAAGTAACTAGTATATCATTTATTTACATCTTTAGAAATGTGTTATTGGGTAACTAAAAGTTGTGCAATAAACCTTAAAGGGAACCTAAAGGAGAAGAGAGCATTTTACTTTCAGTAGTCATCTGGGTAACATCAACATCACATGCAGCACAACTCACAATAAAAAAGTAATAATTTTGGTTATCAAACAATCAATACATTGTGAGGTTTTTCCAAGTAAATACGAATTCCTAATCATAGTAGTCTGGAATGATTGTTAGCAGTTTCACAAATGTGTATCTGGAAAGAATAACTTCCTTGTTTTCCCCTTTTCCCTTTTTGCTTATCTAAATTATATATAAATGTATGTGATTGTCTACAAAAATACAAGAGGAAGTAAAAGAGGTCATTAGACCAAATCCATTTCATAGTATTTAAAATAAATAATAAACCCACTTTTTTAGCATTCTAATAAACCCTGCAATCAAATCAGATTATTTGACCTCACATTAGTAGCATTTTGTTTAGGCAGTCCTTCACACACTTAAGATTTCTAGAATCTATCCCCACCAGCATAGCTGCGTTGTATGTCTCCTTTAGGACAGAAAGTAAGGAATAAATCCTTTTCTTCTTCACCCACATTTTGGCTTGAGTTCCACTTTAAGTCATAATAAAGACAATACTAATACCTTATGGTTCACCAAATATATACATTTTAATGAAGCTCCCAAAATTCAGAATCTACTTGCAGTGTATGTGACATAACAGAGTTACTTAATGTATTTTCTGAAAGCTGTCAACTAAACCAAATGTACAATTTCTTGTTTTTATGGGCGGAAATACTGAATGCTCTGTTATGGCTCAACTTGGTTGCAGATGGGCTCTTACTTTGGCTCCTCCTTATGTGCAGTTGATCTCAATGCTGATGGGCTATCGGACCTCTTGGTGGGGGCACCCATGTTCTCAGACTTGAGGGATGAAGGACAAGTGACCGTTTACATCAACAGAGGAAATGTAAGTATACTTTATACAAAACAATGACACGATAAAGCTAAAAATGCTAAAATTGATTTACTTATATTATACAGGAGCTGCAGTATCATTAATAGAACATGTGTATTATTTAATTTACATTTTGAAGGATATCAGCAGGGCTTTACATTCTCCAGACATAGAGTATCTTGTATACTCTCATTTCCTTGTTGCTGGTTTCCTTTGACATAAATCTATTTGACTTGCACATATACAGTCATTTCCTAGAGACTTTGCAATTCAGTATTAAATCTGGCAGAGTTACAGTATTTGCTGGTGTTTCCTTCATACGGGAATTGCTCAGAATTTCAAAAAAACCTCAAGTCCTAAAAGTCCCCTGGATGTAGATGCCAGCTGGATGCAGAAGATGTTTTGGGTAACTGCTCAAATAAACCATTTACACTAATCAATTATTAGTATTTCTAGTATCTATATAATTACCCAATCACTCAATGTGACTATACTAACCAAATTGAAAAAAAAAAAAGCAAAGACCTTTCATTGGATAGATCTAGAACTCCTAGATCAACTTCAACTTTGCCATGGCAACATTTTGGCTGTTACAGGAATTTGTTTATTACTTCTGATCTGTTCAAACATTTACCTAAATATCTATTAAAGAACAAATCACAGTATTAAATGATCACACAATGTTTTTTATTAAATTGGTAGGTTTATTCATTAGTTTATCATTTGTATTTCCAAGCAATATTTTTAGATGATTACAAAGTGCAGAACTATGTGTTGGATTGTTCGACATTTTACCTGAACAAAACGCAAATGCTATGAATACGTATATTTATATAAACTAATATTTAATTTTGTAAAAAAAGTAAAAACAAATTTTAGAGAAAAGCAAATATTAGAAGTAAAGTTAGGCCAATTGAAGCAGTTTAGAAAAAAAGTTTATTTATTTGTGCCTATAAAAAATTTGGGGCCATTAGTTTAGCAGAAATACCTGTTTTGGCAGTCAACATGAGTGCTAGCCCTGAAAATGGACCTCAGAGTTGGGTGGCATCACACATGTGGTGTCCCAACCCTTTAAATGTGGCTATCGCTAGCAGCAAGTTCTTACTCAACCATGGCTAATCCCTGAATGCT
The DNA here is from genome assembly GCF_032062135.1 of Pyxicephalus adspersus. Classification (NCBI taxonomy): domain Eukaryota; kingdom Metazoa; phylum Chordata; class Amphibia; order Anura; family Pyxicephalidae; genus Pyxicephalus; species Pyxicephalus adspersus. Next base: position 92,626,139 of record NC_092862.1, read on the forward strand.
TACTAAATTCTGGTATTCCAGGTTTAATGAAGTTGACTAGTCAGCCAAGCAATAAATGTAGTCCTATGCATTCTGTGACTGAAACTTTGAGTTTACAAATAGATTCAGGGCTGGATATTTCTTACCTAGTTAAACAAAAAACATATAAATTTATTAACAAATGTCATTTAAATCCAGCACATCAAGCTGTGCAATAATATACCGAATGGTGCCTTTGTAGTCAGACTGAATGTCACATTTATGGTTCTTACTGTAATCAGTTTTAAAGCACTATCTCTGCCATGTGAAGATAAATGAGTTTGTATAATTAAAGCATGGTTGTGTCTGTTTAGGTAGGAAGTGTAATCTCTATTCAGGTGTTTCCTGCATGTATTGTAAAGCCAAGCAATCATCCAGCGGGATATCCATCTATTAACTGGTTCTGTGCTGCTGTGTATTCTAAAGCATTTTTATATTTCCTGTTTGCTAGGCAGTAATGGAAGAACAAATTGTGTTGAATGGTGACAATGCATACAATGCACACTTTGGGGAAAGCATGGCAAATCTTGGAGATATTGATGACGATGGTTACCCAGGTCAGTAAGAAATAATGCATTTATATATATAAAAAGGTCATTTTGTAAAGAAAACCCTTTGCATTTGCATTCAATAATGACAAAATGACCTTTATTTATATTTGTTTCATATTATAATATCTCCTTGTATAGAAAAATGCTAACATCCCTCACTCCAGATATATTCCCAGTGTAAAAAACATGATAAAACCTCATACCTTTCTCTGTTCTAAAATTAATAAATAAATAGCAGGGTCTTAATATCCCAAATACTATTTGAAAAATTTTTTAACAGCAATTATCAGACAAAAATAAATAATTACAGTGTTTACTGCTACCAACAAATTAAAGCTCAAGAATAGCAGGATGTAAAAAAGATCTTGCAGTAATCATGAGTTTGTTTATATTAAAGATTCAGTTTTGGGCTTCCAAATAGAAGTTATTAGTCTGTAAAACATACTTATAATAAAAATAGTATATTTTTATAGTATTAAAGTAAGAAAACCCTGTTTCTTCTCTGCTTCCCTATTGCTTCAGGTATTTGCCGATTAGAAGGGTTTAATGAATTCATGAACTAGGTCTAGAAAGATGATTGCCAATGTACATTTGAGTAACAAAGATTTGGTGTAGAACGGCTGAGAAGTTTTTTTTTTATTTTTTAATGTGCTCTTCGACTAATCCCTAAATACAATAGGGAAAGATAAAAGATTTTTTGGACATAAAGCTTAGTTCACCAGTATTCAGAACAAGGATATGTTTTTTTTTAATTTAATCATAGAACAGTATTTTTTCTAATCATATTAGTTGAAAATAAGTATCACTTAAGTAAAACTTATCCTGATCTATTAGCTTTGTGAATTGCAAAGTGTGTAATCTCTTTTTTTCTAAAATCTGATTTGGCTGTCTGTGTATGGATCGACCTTGAGTAGGTGTTTCTTGACATACACGGTATGGCTAAATTGTAGGTTAGATGAAGACCACATTGGCTTTATTTGTGATTGCTTTTCCTTCTTTCCATCTGTTTAGAAGCATCTGTTCTTTTGCAGCAGCTATGTGCCAGTGAAATTAGATAAGCATTTTATATCTTTTTCTGAGAGCCTGTAAGTAGAAGCTCGACACAAACACTTAAAGCCTTTTTCTTTTTATCTCTTCTGTCGGCTTCTTTCATGGACTCAATCAACACAATTTCACAAATAGATATCTCAGTGTGAAGAGAGTGCTGATCTCATTGTCCTAATATAAGACAGATAGATTTTACTCTACATGGCAGGACCATTCATCTTCAGTGCCAAGGAAATTTCTCTCAATGATATGAGTTCATACAAATGTATTTCCATTATCAGCCCAAGGATTTAATGCCATAATTAGCCATGTGTTAAAATAAATGTGTTAAAATTTTCAAAAATAAAAATATTACTGTAAAAAAAAATTTTTCATGTTTTTTAGATGTTGCAATTGGAGCACCAAAGGAAGATGACTTTGTGGGTGCTGTTTACATATACCATGGGGATTCCAAAGGAATTGTACCTCAATATTCAATGGTATACTTTTTTATATTTCTACCAAAGTGATGGTTACAGTGATGGTATATTGAATTATGTATGTTGATCAGCAATTTATTTATTACAATATAATATATACTGTACATGTCCTTATTATTATACTGCACCTGTACAGGAATACTTTATATATATATTTAGTGCTATAAATGTGTATGTCCAGCCACAGGACTTCATTTTAGTTTTGGATAGAACAAGGATGGTTTTGAATCCTTGACTAGAAATTATGGCTGTTTGACAAACAGATTTTTATTACTTTTATTCCTGGTAAAAATTGTGCATCCAGACAGGAAGTTATAGACTTCCCCTACTTTACTAAGAGCTTGCTTCTTCACTTTCTGTTTAGTAAAACGTTGTTAGCATAACAGGACATGGGGTAAATCTCTTGTACAGAGCCCTAAATTGTAGTAAAAACAGACAAGGGTTGTATCCAACATTGAAAAAAACATGTTTGACTTAACAAATCATTCTTGACCTCCTTATCTGCATTAACATGAAGTGATTTTTTTTCAAAGCTTTTTAAGATTACAACAAGGTTGTCCACAGGTTGATAGTTGATAGTTGTTTTAATTAGTCTTGGCGCAAATAAATAAGGTATTAGTGGTCTATTAATAGACTAATTATAATAATAGATATTAGTTGTCTATTTTTTGCTATATTACATAGATCTCTACAAAAAAATATAAATTATGATACTGAGTTACCTACTTGCATATTGCATAAATTTGTATATTGTGATTTTAAAAAAAAAAAAAAATTAAAGCAAATGAATGGTTTGCTACCTTCAGCAGCAAATCTAATTAGTTTTTTCCCTATCTTACTATAGAAAATTACCGTATTTTTCGGACTATAAGACGCACTTTTTCTTCCCCAAAACTGGGGGGGAAAAGTGGGTGCGTCTTATACACTGAATACACGTTAAATATACCGGTAATTAAAAAAAATCATACTCACCCGATCCCGCGATGCTGTGGGCTTCTTCTTCTCCTCTCTGTGTCAGAGTGATTAGAAGGGGATACATTGACACAGAGTGATTTTTTAGTATTTTGTTCAGAATCTTTTTTTTCTAGGTTTTTCTCCTTTAAAATTGGGTGCGTCTTATAGGCCGGAGCGTCTTATAGTCCGAAAAATACGGTACTTCTGGAATCTGGTTGCTCTGAGTAGCAGCATATGCTTAGTTTCTGATGTGTCCTTTTCATTTACATTCGTTTATTCTTTGCATCTCACAAACAGAGAATATCTGGAAGAACAATTAGCCCAGCCTTAAAAATGTTTGGACAGTCAATTTCCGGAGGTATTGACATGGACAAGAATGGCTATGTAGGTAAGTTGGGAACATGCCAACTGACGTGAAATAGTACTATAATATTTTTACTAGCAAATTGGTCTTGTGCAGTCAATACAAATTAGATGCAGAGACTTTCAATATTAAAAGCAACCCTAATAGTTATGACAGAATAACAACTCTTGGCTGAAATTAGGATAATGATTTAGGATATGGGCTTTGCAATATTCATTTTGATTGTTTGGCTAAAAAAAATGCAGGATAAAACAAAGACCAATCATGTCTAGAAACAGTATGCACAGCAAAAGCTAACCCAATGCTCTTGTATTGAAATTAAATATGATAGCTGACTGATGTCATTTTATTGGCAATGGCAGATATTTCATTATCGGTGGATAGATACTAATATGATTGTCCTGTGCTACTAATTGTATTTTTTCAGTATTAAACATCAAAGCTTGTTAGGGGGATGTAGTCAAAGGTTGTCATGCATCACTACCACCTTCATTTACATTCTTTATATTTGTGCTGTGCAGTTATTTGACATTTCATTAATTTGACCCAGTGTAAAGCATTTAAGTAGTGCTATATACAGATGTCACAAAGGCATCTACACTCAGTTATTAGAAGAACTTGGAAACTTTACATTAGTCCCTAGTATTTATAAGTGTGCCATGCAGGAATGCTTTTTCGCTGACCTGAACCAAGGATACATGATTAGTTAGCAATTTTAATGTAACATTGGAAAATGCCTATTTACCTATTGGTGTTTGTTCTAAAAAAGCTCCCCTGCTTATTTTTTTGAAGAAGGCCAGCCACTTGAAAAACTCTGACCGTAGACCTATTCCACTGAAAGATTTCACCTATTGCATTGCAATGCATCTTACACATTCTATGTACTTTCCAAGTGCACATCACTGCTAATGCACGACAAAAACAATATATAATAGAAAGGGGAAAAAGTACATTTTGGCTGGAGACAAAAAAATTTTACTCCTTCTTGTTTTCTTCTTAAAACAGACATGTACTTTAGCTGGTATTTAATATTTATTAAACATGTTTGTTCAACTTGCATTCTTTGCGTCTGGAGGAAAAGAAGTTTAAGCTGCGGATAAGGAAGGGATTCTTCACTGTAAGGTCTGTGAAAATGTGGAATCGGCTCCCTCAGAAAGTAGTTTCAGCAACTACTATAGATTGCTTTAAGAAAAAGCTAGATGTTTTTCTAGAAGCACAGAATATAACTGGGTATTAAGGCTTTAAAGTAAAAATAACAGTGACTTTGGATCTAGGGAACATGCCTCATGGAATCAGGAAAGTATTTTTTTACCCCTGTTGAAGCAAGTTGTATCAGGGTTTTTTTTTTTTTTGCCTTCCTCTGGACCAACTATGTCTTATAGGGTTTTATACCTGGGATATGTTTATTTCCCTAGTGGTTGAACTTGATGGTCTTATGTCTTTTTTCAACCTAACCTACTATGTAACTATGTAACTTACCAGCGGTAAACAGCTATCTGTAGCGCACTCAGTATTTTTGTTCACATCAATAACACCAAGATTACATCTTTCCATTAATTTCACTCCCTGCTCCCAGCACCTCCTTTTTACCTGCTGGTAGCTATTTTCCAACAGCCTTCTTTGCTTCTCTACTGAGACACCCTCCAATATTTCCATAGTAATGCTAGAGACAAACCAATACATACCATAACATATCTGCCTGTGTCCCTGAGAGCCATATTAAAAGATGTACAGCAACAAAAGATTTTATCGAGTTTAGGTCTGCTTTCAATATGTTTCTCAAGTACTGAATACAGTATGATATATAGGTGCCTTGATTACTTAGGGTGACTTCTACCCTGGTCATAAATCTATAGCACTATATCAATTAACCATGATAACTGGACCTATAGCAGAATTTTAGGGTCAAGTAGTGTTTATCTGCTATATTTTTGACTTGTCTCATTGTTAATCATCTCTTCTTTCAGATCTGACCATTGGGGCTTTTATGTCAGACAGTGTTGTGCTACTCAGGTAAGAAGCATTTCTCTACATAAATCTATCTTTAAAAAAAAGGGATAAACACTGGTTTAAACTGTTTATTGGATGTATGCACATGATGCTGTTCACAAGAAAAAAAAAACTTTTTATACATTTTACATAATTTGATAAATAAAATAAGGGCTATCCCCATCAAAACTGATTTTAAGTGTTTGGTAGGTGATTGTGTGTCTGACATTGTCAAGTTCGTATAGTCCTTGAAGACTCTATCTGTTAGATTACAACACTTGAGTTCTTGAGCACCCACAACTCCTGTGGCCACCATGAAGGTTTATGCTGTTGTCGTAGGAAGTTTTTTTATTCTGCAAATTGCAACAGAAAATACTAAAAGAATCACAAAACAGACAGGAAACAATCCTCAATGATATGTAATCATTATCAGCCTCTGCAAAATCCAAATGAAGAAAAAGGGAAGATCACAAACTTTGTACACTTCTTTCCTCTATTCCCAAACAGCACAGGATACAAGATAAAGCTTTGACGCGTTTCCCGATGCACTCAGCACTTTTTCATTTGTTATATGAAATGCTTAGCACTGATGATTGTTTCCAGCCCACTTAGATTTTTTTGTGTTAGTTTTCTATGTTACTGTTGAGTGTTATCTTTCCTTGTTCCAGTTCCTTCTGCTGAAATTTTTACAATTTGGCATCAGTAACCATTTCTACATGGTCTGCTGACATAATAATGAGGTTTATTTACTAAAGGATTTGAGAATAATAATTTCAATAATCCAATAATTTGGAAAAAAACTTCCTATTACCTTTCATAATCTGCCAAAGGCTGGATAACTGAAGTAAGTTTTTTGTGGTAATATATTTAAATGCATAAATTGTCCTCAGTGTGTGATCATCTCCTAACTCATTTTGGTGGCCAGCAACCAAGCAAGAAATTATGGCTGGCAGATTTAGGGGAATATGGGTATTTAGATATAAAAGTAGCCAGTTTACCAGGTTTTATCTATTATTTTTATTATTGTTTTTTTTTAAACACCAACATATGCTGCAGTGCTATACAATAAGCAAGTGTTGCAAATATCAAACCTACATAATACACAAGCACAAACAATGACACAGAAGAAGAGGACCTGACTATAACAAACATACTACTTGGTGTGCCACAAATTTTACATATATATATATATATATATATATATATATATATATATATCAGACACATTCTTCTCAGCTATATACATAAGGATATTAAAATGTCAAGAATCCTAAATACTGTTGCTAGTGAAAATTTCATTCAAATGTAGTTCTTAATTCTTAATATATTTGACGGATCTCCCCGGTAACATCTTACAAGTTATTATTCCCCATGCCAGCACCCGAAACATAAAACCCAAGCTTACAATCAGCAGCTGTCATAGAAGAATGCTGTCCTACATTATGCATTGAAGTTGTGCTATAGTGTTTGACATTGATTAAAGATTACTCTTGACTTGAAAACAATTCCCCATGGTGCATCTCATGATTTTCCATGTGCTTCCACAAATTTCATTGTCACACTCAAATACTACTACAAAATCAAATGCAGTGCAAACCAAGGTTTAAGTAATATCACAAGGAAAGGTTCACTAAAGGGACAGCCTTTGGGTTTTACTTGGAAAGCAACCAAAATTTCTTTCTGATTTGTACCTCCATGAGTCTTGTTTTGGAAGCTGTAAGCAACATAGCAAGTGAATTTTCTCAATTTTTTAATATTTGGTGAATACGAGCTATAAATAGTGTATGCCTAATTTATCAGAAAATGGTCTACTTTTTTGTACAGGTGTACATCTGTATTGTCAAATAATGAATCCTCAAAGAATGTGGGACATGTGGGATATGTATCATGTATACATACCTTATATACATTATATATATTTATTTTATTTGTTGTGTACATTCCACTTTGCTGATCTGATATATGTGACATTAGCTCAGTTATAGGTATTGAGAATTGTTCTTCCCCATCACACAAATGTCACATATTACCTCCAGAAAGCACTGCATGCATCCTGTAAAATCCTTTATCTTACATAATGTTAACATAAGCTGTGTCGTCCTATACTAATGCATAAGTCATTTCCACATGCGATATGACCACAGAGATACAAATTTTTCCAATTAACAAATTATGTATTTTGGTTCTGTAGTGCTGATATGGTATAGAAATAGCTCTTGCCTTTGTCTATATTATCTTGACGTTTTGCAAAATAATGATCCAGCAGGTTGTCTTATGTTTCCCATTGCTTCCTGCTGCTACTAAAGCCAAGTGAAATATCTAGTGCTACATACATAATATTGATTGGGAAATGCTCAGAATTTTTCTGTAAAATCAACATTGGATCAGTCAAAAGATCCATTTTATTTATATTAAGATTAAACTGCCTGACCTGATCTTAATTGAATGTGGCCATCCATGCATATAGCCACATCACCATGACCTGGCTGTTGAGAAACTCTGGAATTCTGGTTCATCTAGAGGCATTCCCTTACACTTTTCCCCATTACTCATTACAGATAAATTTTCCATCCTTACGAAAAATATTGGATTAAAGGCAAACAGCAATCAGTTAAAAAGAGGGAGGTGTGGTTTTGTGCAGTTCTTAAATTTATGAAACTTTAAGTGTGAAAAAAGATAGAGGCAAATGATGTCCAGGTATTAACAAATTAGATCTAAATCTTCTTTCTTCCTAGATAACTGTAACAAAAGCTTTAGATATAGTGTACTGAACTCTAGATGCCCCTTTTGTGATTAAGGGTAACCTTACATTAACTGTCAAAGTTGAGGTTCCCCACCAGTACTGGAGTCTACCATTTTTTGACCCTGAGAAGTGGTGCTGGTTAAACAGGAGTTTTGGCCATGACTGATAATAGCAGAGTATTTGCAGAGCTTATGATAATGTGTAAATTCAAAGTTATCCTAATTATTGCTCACACCTGCAGCTTTTGAGATGAATATCTGAAATATTGAGGGATAAAGCTACATACACACTTCAAATGGTTCTCACCCGATAATTGGTTCAGGGCTGATATCGGGCAAGAATCTGAAGTGTGTACAGAGCGCGTCGTTCCTCGTCCGAACAAGCGTCCTGGCGGATCCACAGACCATGAACAACAAACGATTGTAATGCAAGTAAAGAGGGAGAACGAGGAGCGGGGTGTCGCTCTCCCCCTCCCCTCTGCATAGAGCAGAACGGTGCTGTATGTACAGCATCGTTCATGCATCGTGGAGTGCTTAGTCGTTGGACTGGATAGTGAAAGTGATAGTGAATCCTTTCACGACTATAATTTCAAGTGTGTATGCGGCTTTAATGTTGAAAAAGTAATTTTTAAAATCATTGTCCTACTTGAAACATGAATTGACACTTGAATTTGGAGAGTGCATTGATTATCTGATGATTGATAATGTAGTAGATATATTTCCCGTTAACCATTTTAGTTAAACAGTGAAACCTATGGCCTGATGATCTCTTTGTTTAAAGAAACCCTAAATCCCTTGTGCTGAACACAGCAGAGAGCTATTTATTCCTCTTTTGAACTCTCCTTTGAGCTTTGCTCATCAGACATGCTCAATTTGATTTTCCCTACATTTTCAGACCCAGAGAGTTAAATGTTTGTAGAGAGGCCATGAATTGCATTAGCTGTACTCTTGAGATTACTGTATCAAATCTGACTTTTGTAATTTCTGCACTTTTCCTACCTATGCTGTACAAGCAAACAATTACTGAAATTGAGTTTCATTAGCCATCTATATTCTCTGGGGTGAGAATGCTTGGAAGGTGGCCAAGCTCTCTGTCACTGGATGGTCAACCCTTCACCCCTCCTTGTCAGATAGAAGATGCACAAGGTCATTCTATGTGAAATTCAAGGAAATACTTGAATTCTTTAATAATTGTAGCATTTTAGTACATGCTGTTGTATGTAGCAGGAAGGGCACCCCTGACTAATTGGCTTGTATTAATAAACGTATAATTTGTTCAACTTAACAGTTATAACTATCTTAGAAAACAGACCTAAAGTGGAATGCCCGCTTGGATTTTCTGTTGGGTTTTGATATTGTCCTGTTGATAATGCTACATAAGTATTAGAAGAAATAAACAGTTTAGGAAGTTTCTGATCCTTCACTCTCTGGAGATGAATAGTGAATAGCTGTTGTATTATGTTGGAAATAATGTAATCACCCCCACTTTTTCACAGTGACAGCAAGTGAAGGTAAATCTCCATAATGGGAACAAACACATCAATCAAAACCTGAGACCTGTAAACATGCTTTTGCCAATGCTAGTAGTGAATGATCACGTACTTGCTGAATTTAATAGATTGAAAACAAAACTGAACGTAAAATATGCCATGTTCAAAAGTTTCAGTACCTTATTTTCAGTTCTGTTAAAGCTTCTTTTTCAAAAATAAATTTATATTGTGTTGCATGTTGTGTTTGGAATTTTATTACCTGTTTTTTCATGAATAAATACGTATATTGCAGTTTGGTTTTTTGCTGTAGAGAATTACATGTCCTGTTTACAAGTGGGCAACTGAAAATACATGTAAATAATTGTTTTCCATAATTGTTTCTTTATATTTAAAAAATTGTAGAACACAGCAAGAATAGGTAAATAGAGAATGTCTGTTACAATTGTAATATTTATTTATTCCAAAATCTTTACAGATGACTCTTTATTTTTTCCATAGAACAAGACCAGTAATTACTGTGAACGTCTCCATATTGCTTCCATCGTCCATTAATATTACTGCACCACAGTGTCATGATGGTATACAACATGTGAACTGTGTCAATGTTACTGTATGCTTCCAATTCTATGGCAAGCATGTTCCTGGAGAAATAGGTAAGTTTGTGTTACAAAGCTAACTCTTTATTGTTATTTGCACATGCACTGTAAGCAGAATTATATTGTAATATTAACTTAAAGTTACTTAAAATTCACCATTTTGCTGGTGGGGGTGACAATTGAAATGGTTTTCTAGTACTGTTTAGGTGTCCACAAATCTGGGCATTTATGTGATTTCCATAAAACAGGAGGGTCAGTCTAAGATTTGAGCCTCTTCCACAAAATAATGTGACCACTTGCATCTGCGTGTGGTCATGGGTGTTATCTCGTTCATTGAAGTGCATTGACAGCTCATTCATATTGATGTACTTAATGGCATTAAAAAAACCTAAGCTTATATTAAGGAAAACAAAGCAACTTCATGTATTTATTCCTTGTGTTTCAGAAGCTGTAATCAGGTGGGTATGCTAGTTAAAAAATTATTATGCTTATATTCAGCAGACTTGTCTGATTAGCAGATAAGTAGATATAGTAGACTGTACAGCTACCAATATGATTTATGGCTTTTGATTCCAGGAGCTGTACTTACCATTTACTGATTTTTATACTCTACTGCACTTATGTTATGATTGTGAAATCAGATCACAAAGAGATAAAATTAGATAGCCCCTACATACACTTAGCAAAACCCAGCATCTCGGCCCATTCCATGTGATTCTGGAGAACTGTATACGAAAAATGCACATTTTCATCCGGTTGGATGGGTTGATTTCATGTGCCCTACAGTCAATTTCTGTGGTTTCTTCCTCTGATTCTCACATCCTTTATTGATTTGTGAGTCAGTGGGGGAAATCAAATTGTTTGTTGAGGACACACTTTGGGAACACTTGCAGAAGACAGCAAACAGTAGAGCTGTGAGCAGAAACAGATCCAAGAAAAGGTATGTATATAAATTATTTTATGGCAAGCGTGTTGAGAAGAGAAATACTGGGCTGACATTATCTTTTAAATGACATTTTTTAAATAAACAGTTATGCCATTATAAACTATAGAGAGTGTTTGTTTGGAGTACTTTATTGTTTGTCTTTTTTCTCTGTTATGAGCTTTTTTAGCTTTGAACCAAATTTTAAATGGAAAAATGCCAATTGCTATGTTACCCTGGCACATTTATCCAGGTACAACAATATTTATGTTTTTTTATGTTGTTTTTTTTTTTTTTTTTTTAATGAAATCACTTCACTTTGTGTATGTGTAACTACATTCAGATTTCATCTGCCCAGAAAAGCCTGTAGTTTTCTGAAAATGCCTGTTTATTGAGTTTATTCAGTCACTAGGATGGCTCAGTTTACATTGTAAATAGCATGTCCACAAGTCAGAGTTTATGGACTGTTTATTTTAGTGACTTAAGTTACGATAACCTGACTGTGACCTTCAAAAGCATTTTTATTGATCGTAACTGTCCTGGTAATGGTTGAAATGGTTGTTATAGAGTTTGTATTTGTATACTTTTTTTTTATTTTTTTACTTTTGTAAAGATTTACAGATGGAGTCAGGTCGCAAAAAAGAAGTTTAGTTCAGATGTATGTAAAAAAGTTTGCCTAGTTAGTATAATCGCCTTACTCAATATTTTTTTAACTTGTATTTATATTATTTGAACATGAATATAGTTGTGGTTAGATGACGTAAAACTTTTCTTGTAGTAAATTATGCTTATTGGTTTTCACTAGTAATGCAGCTGTTCCTTACATTGAGAGCAAAAATGTAGGTGAGCAGCAATAATGAATTTTATAAAAAATAGTGACTATCCATGATGACTACTTTTTTCTTTTCCTATACAAATCATGACATATACAGGAGATTTAGCAAAAGGTAAAAACCTTTTATATTCTAGTCACTGAAATCATATAGAGGCTGTCACTGTTGCATTGTGGACCTTTTTTAAGATGAAAGTTTCCTGTCTGACTAGTTTTTCCACTGGATAAGATATTTTCTGGGACACTGGGCCCGATTTATCAAAGCTCTCTAAAGCTGGAGAAGATACACTCTCAATAGTGAAGCTAAGTGATCCTGCAAACCTGGAGTGGATTTATTAGCTATTTGTTAGCAAATATTTAAATCTTGGACCAGAAGCATTCCAGGTTTTCTGGAGCACCCAGTTTCAAAGATGAAAATGTATCCTCTCCAGCCTTGGAGAGCTTTAATAAATCAGGGCCAATGGACCTGGAATGTATTTTTTTTATAGTAATTTGCTATTTGCTAGCAAATGTTTTGAATCCTGAATCAGGTCCATTCCAGGTTTAATGAATCACCCAGCTTCACTGATGAAGGTGTATCCTCTCCAGCCATAAATCAGACCCAATGAGCTGGAATTTAGTATATGAATTAGTAGTTCAGACTGTACTCTGATTTTCTAAAATGAGTGGTTTCAATGTCAATGACCAAGAAAACAATTGGGGCTAATCAGGCATCTTGTATTACTGGAAGGTCATAAACAGTGCCAGTCTCCGTTTTCTCGATTTCTTGCAGTATAGGTTACCAATAAAACCTGTATGCCTAATTTAACTTGCTGAAGTTTACACCTACATTTGTTCTGTGTACTGTGTATAAGGCCTTTTTCATTTAAACCAGAAAGAAGATCTGGGTGGCTTTGTTGTGTGATACAGTGTATATATATTTTTACAGCCTGCATGTAGTTTTTTTATGTTATGTTAAGTGAGCCTCAAGATCATTTATATTTATATGTTCTTTGTACAGAAATGTGAGAAACTAGACAGACTTTTTCATGTCTGTTGAGCTTTGGGAGCATGGCTAGTTCAAATAGAGCCCTGTTGCAAAGAGTAATATTATTATTATGTATTATTAATAATAATATGAATATCTATAAACAGTGTATATATATATGTTTATTTATTAATTTATATGGTACCAACAGTAGTGATAAAGGAGTTCCTAGGAACCTAGGACATTTATAAAGCAGAAAACTGAAGCTGTGTGCCTTCTGTTCTAAACACAGAAGAAATACTTGGGAGATCCCACCATAGGGCCTGATTTATTAAGGCTCTCCAATTCTGGAGAGGATATACTTTTATCAGAGAAGTTGGTTGATCCAGCAAACTTGGAATGGACCTGCTCTAAGATTGAAAACATTTGCTAACAAATAGCAAATGACTTTTAAGAAATCCATTCCAGGTTTGCTGGATCACCCAACTTCACTGTGGAAAGTGTACCTTCTCCAGCCTTTGAGAGCATTAATAAATCAGGCCCATAAAGTCCTTGTGAGATAAAAGATGTCACCATGTGCCTTACACTCTTTGAATTTGTATATTGCAGGTTTAACATACAATTTGACTGCTGATATTGAGAAGAGAGAAAAAAGTCAACAGCCCAGGGTGTTTTTGGTTTCTTCTGGAGAAACTGTTTCTCACATTAGTGAGAAGATACAGCTCACTCACATGAAAGAGAAATGTGACCAGTATCTTGCACATGTAAAGGTAAGTAATTTTTGAGACTACTATTATATATTAGGTGTTTTAATGAGGTACAAATACAGTATGATCATTTAATTTTAAAGTCTTGCATTTAAACTTTTTTTTAAATGCAAGAAAAATGGTTACATTTTTGATCTGACAAATTTCACTTGTAGCTGTAACTGCTCAATGTTGCTGCTTATAGAGGGACATAACCATACATGTATATATCTTGCTTAGAATATACTTGTCAGGTCTGTTGTTTAAGTGAAATGTTAAATGTAAATGAATCATAAAGTTCCTAAGACTGGTGGAATTTCGAAAATGTATTTATTCAGAAAATGTGTGCAAAAAACAACTGTATTTGTATTGTTTGCATTCATATGTTTTGTAATATATGTATGTAATACTAAGTGGTCTATTTATAAATGTTTTCAAGATTCAGCTAACATATACATTGGACTTATTTGAAAATGTATGAATCAATTTTTGCTCATGAATCATGCTAATACTAGTTGAATCAGTGGGCCTGATTTATCAAAGATACACTTTTATCAGTGAAACTCGGTGATCCACTGTAATAGATTTCTTGCTAGCAAATGTTTTGAATCCTGGACCAGATCCATTCCAGGTTTGCTTAATTTTGGACAGTGAAGACTCACCTGCATCATATTAAGATCAACAAAATCCAAACGGGCGGCACAGTGCTTCCACTTTAATTTTTTGCTGAATGCATTACAGTATAACTGGACTAGCCATTTTCCTGGAGTCCTGAAAACCTATAAGGTTCAATAAATCTTTAAAACAGTGAATGAGCGTTCACAGCAGGTAGCGTGTCAAGCATAACTTTTTACATGTCTTTGGGTGGATTCAGACACACCTTGTATATTTGTCTTTGCATTGTCCATGCAAATTAACATATTCCTCTAAATTGGGTGTATGAAAAAAAAATGATTTGCCAAAGATTGTTTAATAGTTTTGATATTGGACAGAACTATTGTACATTAGTAGTCATTTGGCAGAGCTTAGATGTTTGGGTGTTGAAATCCTTACTTTCCATAACAGACAAATTATGTTCTTCTGGTGTGTAATTGTTGAAGACTTGTCAGATTACTGGCATAGATTGATCTACAAATGACCATTGATAATTTGATCCATTGACTTTGGAGCCTTTCCAGATTTTCTTGCAAACACATACTAAATTTATTTGTATGCAGCTAGGAAAAATTGTCTTGCATATTCATCCTACTGGTTCAGTAAATGTACCAGTCTTTAAACATAGGAGTGACAGCTTTAACCTTTAAAAGCCTTTAATCCAGCTTTAACAACACAATATGCTCAATAAGATTCAATGAAAAATAAATGTACACAAACACAGATGAATGCATAAACAATCATTAATGAATGAAAGTGAATATCATAATCTATCTCAAAAAATAAAACCATGCTTTTATGGCATGAAGTGCTGCACATGGTACCAAAGAATCCTTCTGATTAAAGGGTGGTCCAGCACTATCACTGTGTATAAATATATATGTCTTTCTGTTATATTACATCTGCTTATTCTGATGAGAATTGGAAGTTGAAATAGATTCTGTAAGTTTTGTGAAGCTGGCAGTTATTTTTTAACGTACCCTTATATTTCTATTTCTGTTTCTTGTTGAAAATTTTCCTCCATAGCCTCCAGAAACACCTCTTTACTGTTAAAGAAATTCATATGTCACCTCATTACCTTTACAGAGTCAACCACTGAATTTGGACCAGCACCTTGACACATTCCTTGATCATTCATATCTGTAGTGTAGCTTAGAGCATGACTGCCAATATTACAATACAGTTTCCAGCAAAACTGCTGTTGTACCGGGTATTTTGAATACATTGCTCTATTCATCAGTCTTAGAATGAATGTAGTAGTTTTGTTAATTGCAGTTTCTTTTTTTTTTTAAACATTAAGACATCCTGGGGAAAACTGGTACCTGTTCCTGATTTGAGATCAGTGGGTCTGATTTGGAAAAGATGTTTAGACTGTTCACTCTGCAAGATAGATATCACTTTTCATAGAATTCCCAGTGACGTGCTGGTTCATGATTAGTTGGCTGAAGAGCTTCACCTCACTCACTAAAATCAGTGATCAATCACTTTGCATGAACAGCCTAAATGTTTTTAGTAAATCAACTCCATTGGGGTTTATTTGTCAAAGGAGTTTAGGCTGTTTATCAGTACTAGTGTTGGTGAAATTTGCAGTTTGGTTCACTGACAGTTCTCCCCAATTAACTCCCATGTTAAGTGTACAGGGAGATTTGGTGGTCGAATATGAATCCCGTTGAAGTCAGTAGAAAAAAAAAAATTTGGTTTATATTCTGGTCTGTGAAGTTTTTTGTAGAGCAATCAATTGCAAGAAAAACGGTATGGGTAGACAACCATATATGTACAGTACAAATAAAAAAGTGTGTGTCGGAAAATGTTGATGGAGCATTTAATGTTGGGCAACATGGGACAGATGCCAAGCTTAGTTGGGTCCCTTATTTCTTTTTAACAAATATGGGTAAATCAGGACTTATAATCGCAGGGACGCCTAATACACTAATGTATGACTACATACAGCGAATTTATTCTGTAGAATTTGACCACTTTCAAGTATAGCTTTATTTGACTTTGCTTGAATCCTACCTGATCGTCCTCGGTATTAGATGGGTAATCCTCTGTACATTGGGTACACTGAGGTACGCAGATTCACTGAGCTGTTTGTTGTGACCTTCATCGGCCACTGGCTGAATTTATTGAACTATACGCTACCCCTGTCGCTTTAATATCTGTGATATTTAGCTTGATTTGTTTTGGGACAAATGGCCAATGTTTTGGTCAAATGGGACTTTGAACAGAAGCCAGACTCTGAGCTTAATTGGGGCTCTTATTTTACTATGCTATTTCTTGAAATAGAGCATATTCCCGTCGTTGTTTACTGATCCACTAAACTACCAAGTGTCCAAGGGACAACCACTGTCATATCTGATGGAGGCGTAGAGTTTTTGTTAGTTCTACTGTCACTGGTAACAATTAAGAAAGATTCTTTCCAGTGATAAAAATCTATCCTCTAACAGCTTTAAAGTACTGTTCAGGCATGTTTCCTACCGGACCCTCCTTATTCATCCATTAGCCACCCTTATGGTTTAAAGTGGAACTTAAGTCCCTATTGCAGAAAGTGACAGGCGTGGTCCCTTCTGGAGTAACTATTTTTACCTTCCTGGTCGCCTTCTAGCTGTCATTGCAGAGCTTAGCATTTGTTGCCAGGGACATCCAACAAACCCATCTAACCCATCTCTTGCAGGTGCTCCCGCACTACTTCTTAGTACTTAGTTCTTAGTACTTCTAAGTGCAAGTGAATGGTCCATCTGAACTATACTTTACATGTATATGGTATAGGGCAAAAACATGTGACTAGATGTGTAAAAAGTTTAGCTCTCTGGCATAAGTGTTATCAGCCCTAGTGTGTGTATTACAGGAATTATATTCTAGCATTACAGAGCAGTTTACTGATAACATTGGGAAATCATTTTTTCTTTTTTCAACAAGTCAACAGTCCAAAAAAACATGCACACCTTTTTTTTTAAAAGCACATCAGCTTAACACATCTAGTGTGAACAAGTTGTATTTGCTTCATTTTCCTAGAATGCAGGTGAACATGCTCTGTGTAGACAAATTTTAATTTAGTTTAGATTTATAGCTTTGATTTGTGTAAGTAAGTAAGTTTGATATTAATATTCTGCACTGATTTCTTGTGATTATTAGGAAGGCATATATTATTAAAGCTGTCAGGCATGCTGTAGCACTTTGAGGCCTTGTAGTTTCCGTACATTATTGATTAGGATGTGAGGTAACGTTGAGGGCAAAACCACTTGCTAGAACATAATTGAATGCAATCAGGATGTCACGAGAGAGGGTCTCTTTTAATCAAATACTACAAGCTACACTGTATGAAGTCACAGATTAGTTTACAGAGACTATTTCCACTTAGATGCTTTCAAGAATAAATGCTTAACATTGCTTTGGTCATGGTTACTGACATAAATTCATTACTGTATTTTATATTTTGTAAAAGTGAAAAAATGCACCTCATAAATTCTAAAAGAGTAATTTAGCAAACTCCTCTGAAATTGTAAACTTTGTGTTATGACAAAATAAAATGACTGAAAGGAGGGGTATATCTGCACTCCCACAGGCCCCAGTACTATGATGACATCATCGTTCAGGCCACATCATGAAGAACACAGGTGGACGTGTTCTCTGCACCCCCAAGGAAATAGAAATCCATTAGGGCATCCATTGGTAAAAGTCTGGGATCTCATTCATTAATACACAATAAAATGTATATTTTAGAGGTAAATAGTGTATGAACTTGAATTTGAGTTGGTATCAGTCTCTTTGTGGACCCTGTATGGCAGAGCTTAAAGAAATGGAGGGAAATACAGGACAAGGAGCCATCAAGTTGTGTTGGAGTGCAAAGAACATACTATTAGGAGTACCAGAGAGATGAGTTCATCAGTATTCTGCATCATCACTGTTTAGTCACAGTATGGGGATTATTGCTGTGAGCTTTACTCAAAGAGTAACTGCCAACTTGCCCATTTGGTGCAAGGCAAAAGTGTTTGGAAAGAGCCCCCTAGCCCCATTCCTTTTTCCAATGATCTCTCATCACTACTTCTTCATAGCTGTCCCATAGATGTCACAATATCCAACACTTCTACATATGGAGACATACTTGATCACCTCACATGTTGAGTCTAGCAGCCAGTTACTAGGTGAAACACTGTATAACATTATTGCTTCCCCAGGTTGCCATGCAATGCCTTTCAGTTAAGCATCAAAGAGTGAAAGCTCAAAGGTTTAATTCAAAGGTTTTAGACTAGTTCTTAACTTGTGGTTTAAGAGTAATAGCTAAATGACCAATAAGATGCAGTAAAATCAACTTTCATGCAAACTTGTATGAGGTTTGCATGTGATTTCACATGTTCTGAATCTTATTGACTATCTCCAGTCATAGCATGAACCATGTACAAGTTTCCTTGCTGTTGAATATACAATAAAGCTTCGCAGTAAAAGCTCAAGCCCAATTTGAGGACTTTGCTAGAATAGCAGAATTGTATCACTGATTTACTGCTAGGCTTGTATACATGGGTATTTGTTCATGCAGGGCTGTTTTACTCAACTCAGTGGGAATTCAGAAGCAACTATGGTAGTTTGAAATAAAGGGTATTTAAAAAATCTCAGAATAATCTTAAACTGATCTTAAATGCAAGCTGAATGTACCTGATATGCTGCATGTATCCATGCACATAAGCCTTTAAATCCTAACTCATGCCAGATTTTTTTTAGGTTTTGAAAGAGCAGGAAGAGTAACAACCTCTATGTTTTTAATGGGAAGATAAGTATGGTGATTTCCTCTTACTCCCAATCAAATTTGTCTAAAGTTTATAGAAAGTGGACAGCTTTTCCTAATATGTAGGTTTTTGCCACACAAACCACAACTCCCATCTCATCCCCATAATTACCTAGCCATAATGATCAGATAAACCACTAAAGAAGCCAGACTGGATCTCTGTGTCTGTGGATCAGACCAGAAAGCATCCGAATTGAACCTTGACTTTATTTCCCAGGAATAGGATATGTTCTCTCATTGTAGATCTGTAAAACATAACAAACAGCTGAGCAGAATTTGGCTGCATATGTCTAAAATAATTAAGCACAAAACTCAAGTAATATGTGCTACTTTCTGCTTTTTTTTCCTCCAGAGTTGTATATGATCCTTGACCTAAAAGACTCACACAATATTCTAATATGAGTTTACAGTTCTCTTTATCATATTCAGCCAATCCATTATAAATTCATAAACTCTATCAAAAGGGCTCTCAGACAGATTAAAGCTGGCACATCTTTGAGATAAAAAATGAGGATCCCCTGGTGTATTGTGTGCATTATAACACACAATCAATAAAAAAATAAGTAAATGCATGAATAAATAATAAACCTTGTTAGCAATCTGATGTCAAAATAAAGCAATACCGTAAATTCTATGTATTAGGTATAAGTTTTAGGTTTAAGCATTTAAATGAATAATGTAAATATCATCTGACTATTTATGGCAAAAACTAATTAGTTCTTAAATAACGTAACAAACATGTAATGCAAATAATTCAAGTTCTGCACATATTTAAAGCGGACCTTGCACCAAATAAGCAAGGTCAGTTTTTTTTTTTTTATTTACACCCTCCCTACACCAATGTAAACTGTGCTAATAAACGGAAAAGAAAAAAGTCAGCTGGGTAAGCATTTTTTTTTATTACATTGGTGTGCTATGAGCGGGCACGGATAACTTAATTATTCTGTATGGTGACTGAGACTGACTTAATGTTGCACATCAAGCTTTGCAGTGTTTTTAGAAACAGAGTATATTTAGCTTGGATCATAACACAATATTGCACCTTCTACAGTACAGTGTTTAAGACATGTTACATGATTTATAAGTTGTTTAATAGGCTCATTGCCTAAAGCAACAAGCTATAACACTGATACTGATACACTAAACACAATGCTAAACACAATTTTGTGTTTTATAGAAGTCCGTTTGTGTGGTGTTTTACTAAGAAGCCAGTGAAGTCAATGAACCTGAGCAAACTAGTTCACACATACATTTATTCAACATGATGAAACACACACACACACACTTTATTATAAGATTTCCATTTTTTGGGATCTGTTGATTTGGAGGTACACACATACAAATGAGGATTTTTTTTGGTTATGCATGGGCAGCCTTTTCCTTCAATTGAGTACCTTGGGGCATTTAAATGTACAAATATTTCGGATGAGCAGGCTTTTGCAATATGTAGACATTCTCAGCATCAACCTTATCTAGGGGTAAAGTAGAAAGTATCAAGGAAAAAACATTTGAGCCCCTAAAGATGCCAACTGGGTTTATCTGCTGTGCAGGTACTCTCTGACCACCAATCGTACTCCTGAAAAATTGTGCTAATAAATTGCAAGTTCTAAAAGGTTTCACTAGTTTGACCTTCTTTGGGATATATGTAATGTAATATGAAGTATTATTAGTGCTTTTTCATTTCTCTTACACATAACAGCCTTTTTTAAAAAGTTGTAAATGACACCTACAGCACTCTAACATGTGTTTAAGAAATGTATAAATGACCATAGTCAATTGACAGATTTTTGCTTTTTACACTGATTTCTGCATGACCCCCTCCTCCTCCCTAATCTATTTATTCCTACGACCTGAGGGCTTTTGTTTTTGGCAAAAACAAACACATCATATTGGGCTACCAGGACTGATTGTTCTCCACATTGAACCCCACAAAGAATAAAATATTCTAAAGGAACAGGGGAGACTATAGGCCCTTGCTTTTGTTCTCCTAATCAGTTTTGATTGCAGTATATGATGCCTACTCTACGTTCAGACACCATGAAATATAAACTGTGTTGTGAAACCAAGGGTTAGGATTTTTAGAAATAAGATAAGCTGGCAATGATTTTTCAAAACATTTGTGCTAGAATGTATATAAATGTGTGTGTGTGTGTGTGTGTGTGTGATATATCAGTAGGCATTGCAGTAACAGCCTTTAGCTCACTCATAGGTTCATATTTTCATTCAGTGATATCTGTAGTTCCTTGTATGTCTTTCAGGTGTTCCCAACTCACTCAAGGGCCCTGATTTATTAAAGTTCTCTAAGGCTGGAGAGAATACACTTTGATCAGTAAAGCTGGGTGATCCAGCAAACCTGGAATAGATCTGGCCCAGGATTCAAAACATTTGCTAGCAAATGATTTTTGGAAATCCATTCCAGGTTTTTTAGATCACCCAGCTTCACTGAAGAAAGTGTATTCCCTCCAGCCTTGGAGAGCTTTAGTAAATCAGGGCCAAGAACACTTTATTGTGATTCATGAGAGCTGTTCCTAAACACACCCACTTCAACTTCCTTGACTCCCCAATCATGAAAATATAATATTACAAAGAATTCAGTACTTAAACATGTCCTAATGTCACTAATTAGATGTAGCCCTTTCTTAAAAGTCTGGTTTTGATTTCTGATTTAGATTTGTATGCAAAAACTTCAGAAAGCACAGTTACTCATCCCACATGTAATCCTCTCTTTCGTATCTAGCTGTAGAGATCACATTACCTCAAGTTAAGGTAATTTGAAGCAACATTCAGTATTTTGCATTTGCAGTGGTTTCTTGTAGCAGCATCACAGTTGATTTCACATATTGCTGGAATATGAACTTTTGATGAAATATTTTCATTCTACAATAGTTATCTTTAAAAAGACACCAACAAGTCAACATTGAGAGATAATTCACAGTTAATGTTATGAGCCCTTGACAGAACTTAAAATGAACCCATGTTTTTACATGTGGGAAAAGTAACAAAATCCCTTGACTTTTGCTTTACTGAACTACACTTTCGTGGCATCCTTCCAATTTTCTGTTTCCTGTTCAGCTGCCGCGATGAACAGAAATATCCAGTACTTCTGGGTATGGGAAAAGCATGTGTCTCACCCATCTATAACATGTAAAATGAAATAGGCAAATATTGTCCACTCAGCAGGGGGACAGAGCTTTGTGTGATATTTAATTTGTACCTAGCAAGGTTTCTTGTAGGAAGATATATGTTTATATTCTAATTCTAAACAGAATCTTTCAAATGGTTTAACATCTGTTTTTATCATGTTATCTAATAGTCTTTAAACACAACATGATTGCATATTGGATTTAAATGTCAGCAGGGTCTGTAAACATCAAAGTAACATCCATCTAAAAAATATGTGATTCACCCACACTGACTAAATAGATGTCCTATTTTATAAGCTGCTTCACATTATAGAAGTGTTTAGTTGGCTAAATCACGTATGTCTACAGTGTCTTTATTTTCCAAACAAATCATGGAGTGGTTTAGCCCTAAGAATGCTCTGTGATTCTATATCTTGGTGGCAGCACTGTATGATATCATAATGAGTGTGACCTGGTCCATGAAAGGCCAATGCATACAGAAAAAAGAGGTTAATCCATTTGATTACTGTTAGCACAGAAGCATAACATGTTTTTCATGCATTATTACTTAAGTAGCAGTCTAATGGCTATACATCACTGCCCATCTGACGGCTGTATGCATTAAAATTAAATATTCAGGCTTTTGTACAGACCCTTTTTAATTCAGTATTTAGTATACACAGGCACTCTTTATTGATTAAGGCTGACAACATTATATATATCCCCAGCAATCAGGTTTCATTGAGCAGTACCATAAGTTGATAATACTTTGCAACAGTTCAGTTATTTGCTGTCTAAAGTTTGACAGTTGACAGTTTGATTGCACAGACAAAATCTTGTTACTGAAGTTTGCTGCCTTTTTGTGTGAACCTAAAACTGGGTTCGTAAAACTATATGTCTGTTGAACCATTTTAATTTTTAACGCATATGAATTACACATATGTTTTGCCAACTCTGGCCCACTGGAAAAAAAGGAGGAAAGCACACAATTGTCTTCCCCTACGGCTTGACAGCCACAAGTGATACTCTGGGCATCATAAAAGTAACTAAACATTGAGCTATATATGACAACACTTTTTAACCATTAAACCTAGATATTTTAGTAATAAAAGGATAGGGTGGTAATCTTGATCACCTTGACTCCAACAATAAGTTAAGATAAAAAAAAACATGTATAGTGAATCTGAAAGGTCATTTTAATAATCATTTTAAGATAATTCAAATACTTTGGTGTTCTGGTGGTCTAATTTCCACTGTTAATTGAGACTCTCCCAAATTCCATCACTCAGCTATTGCAAAAGTTTATAACATTTGGGTGAGCTGAATGCATGCATCTCCCAACTTGCAGTGTGGTTCCTCTTACTGGTCATCTTCTGAGATCTGTAGTAATGTGGGGTTTGAAAAGGAACCATAGTTAGTGGGGTATTCAGGCAATCAAAACATCCACAGGTGTTGTATGTATGTATGAACTTATTGTTTTTCTATTGGTATGAAGTGTGCATAGATAAGTGTAAACTGGAAAGACGTTATATGGTAATTTTCTGTTGTCATATTTTTTTAATGCATTATTTCTATGAATGAATTGTACAAACACTGGGAAAGCCTTGTTTAAACATTACATTTTAGGTTCGTTTTTTTGCTGAATATTGCACAATGCTTGTTGTATCTTAACATGAGATGAGGCTGAGATTAAGTCTTAGTATTTGTGTCAGGTTGCCCATATTGACAATAAAGTATAGAAAACTACTAGAAACATGTACAGACTTGTATATTTAATTAAATCTAGAAAATATGAAAGACATAAAAGACATGTAAAATGTACAAACTACATCACTTATTTCTTCCAGAAAACCAGTTTAATAAGTACATAAGTTCTTTCTGCAAAATATAGCTTTTTTCTTATAATTTTTTTCTTTTGACATAAACTTTCTAAGAATTAAGCACTAGAACACAAAGTTCTTAATTTTTAGTGTAAAATATCTTTTGAAAACTCAAACACTAGAAATAGTCTTAATTCCTGATACACAGCAGGCCTTATAACAATACTTTGGAAGAATTTCGGCAGACAGCACCACCTGTTTGCTGTCTCTCCAGGATTCTCTGCACCCAAACAGGGTTTCTCAGGAAGTCTGCAGAATCTCACAGTTAGAATTCAAGTGTCTTCTCTGTATACCAGAACATTGAGCTAATGTACCATTTTGAGGTTAAACAAGGTTTTGTTTACGGGGCTTACAAATAACAGCAGAAGGATTTTACTGTTTTGGACAGAATTTAAATAACATTTTTTATTACAGAACAGGCAATAAAGTATGTGCACATTCATTATATAGCATTTTGTCACAGGAGGTAATAATTGTAAGCTACCTAAAAAATAATATTGCATATTGACGGGTGGTCTTATGTGGAGAGAACCAGGGGATAAATTACCAGACAAGTATTAGAGATTAAGCAATATTTTCTAATGTGTCTGTCAGGTTATATTGTCATCAGAGCACACCAACCCCAGGATGCAGAGTAATGCAGGCTCATCTTTACACTGTCAGCACTCAGTAGCAGAGGCATCCTTAGGAAAGGGTTAATTATAGGCGCAACTGCAACCCATAACCCATGAGATTTATTCTTCCATTTCAGCTATTCCTGACTTTCCAAATATCATAATCTTTTTCTATACCCTTAAAAGTGTAAGCTTGGTTGCATAACTAATGGGAATTTATTGACTATGTTTTTATAGAAAACTACCTTGTCCAATAGGTGAGAGCACTGTTTTTTTTCACTGTAAAAAGAGCGTTGTCACCCTATTAGAGGAAATTAAAAATAATTCATTGGAAGTCATACAGCATGGAGTTTTTATATTGATTCTGTTTAGCACTTCCAATTATCAATAAATTATTCTGTACACAAAAATGCAACTGGAAACTTCATACTGTATCTCTTATTGAATCTCTTCCTAGTTTCAGATCACTGGGCTCATCCATCTAATCATAGTAACCTGTAGGAAGGCAAAGACTAAGGCTTCTCAAGTAGTACTTTTGAACAAACTTATTAAAACAAGTAATGAACTCACACATAATACAGAACTCATCACAATAATGCCACTCAGATTTTGTGACATTTGCTTTTGCTCATAAATCCACATATAGATAAATATTCTATATATATAAATTTAGATTAAATTCCCTAATTATATCTATAATTAGATATAAATATAGATAAGCAGGAAGTTGCACTCCTTAGAATCAATATTCTAATATCAATCAAAATCAAAAAATATTATCACACCCTGTTATGAAAGGAGAGGGATTTTATGTATTAATAAAAATGAACAGTAATACATTTTTATTTATTCAAAATTTAAAAAATAAAAATAAAAATTTGAGCAAAAAACACATATTTTATATACATACATGGACAAACAAGTATGAATATCTATATAAAAGTCCATAAACAACATTAATTTGAAGTCACATTGCTGTATTTTGAGGATATAAGCTCTTTAGGGATGAACATTGTAAGGCAGTGTAAAAAATATTTTCTTTTTCTTCTAAATTGTCAAAGAGTTGGTGCACCCAAAGGTATTTCAGTTTTGATAGTCAATAGGAAGTTAAACCGCTCAACAAATCCTTAAAGTGATCCTCGTGGTGTCATGGTGTTCAAAAGCTTGTTGGAAATGCAATATATTTTATACCTATGGGAAATGCAAAAGGAGATGCTAGAAAGTGCAGAGGTGGGAACAACCAGAATCCATAGTGGACATAAACCATAATGATGACAGGGAAATCTCACTGGTGGCAGTATTTAAGCCCTATATATCACTTTTGGATGAACTGACCAATTAAGATTTATCACTATGCAAATACAACAAACAAAATTTTAGAAGCATTTCTGCATAGCAGAAAACTTTGCCTACACTAGCCCCACCATTCCCTTCCATTTGTGGAGATAGAAAAACAAGGAAAGACAGGATGTGTTGGAATGGAACTTCCAGGTGACAGTCAGTCTAGCAAACATTGAGCAGATATGATTCTTCCTAAAACAATAAAAAAAAAAACCCTTTTAGGTAGACCATGAATGATCTGTTCATTTAGATGGCTCTGTTTGTCTTTTTATGGAGGTAATTGGATTCATTTTTCGTATTATATGATTATCTCCTACAATCTATATACTACAGGAAGGGTTGGCTTTTCCCAAAGAGCAAGAATGCATGATTTGCTTAATATTAAGATAAATCAGCATTGATTTCTTGTATGTATTTCTCAGGATATTGTTTTGATGCAATATGAAACATGCTACAAGAAAGTCAGTTATGTTTTAGGGGATGTTAAATTTTGCCTGAAAAATCCGTAAGTGTGGAGCCAGACCAAAACATGTGTAAAATGGTTTTACTTTTTCATTGCCATCATTTTTCTGTGTTAAATGTAATTAGAAAGTCTAAATGTCTTGGGCTTCTATACCACCTATGTTATTATTGATGATGAAAATTGTCTAATTCTAACAGAATGACAAAAAAGGAATGAGAATATTTCCAACAGAGACATGGAAAGCAACAAAAAAAAACTTTGTTAACATTTTCTTTTAGAATACAGTTTTTATAAATATATGATATATCATTTATGGCAAAATTTAATTTTGTCTGGTCTTTTTTTTAATATTGACTGATAGTTGGTTAAAGGGAACTGGAGGAGTTTCAGAATCAGGTAGAGGTAGAATAATATTTTCCAAAACAAAGAAATATTTTTTTCAGGGATGTCCTAGTAACCTCTAGAGGTTTCCACAGAACCCCGGTTGAGAAAAACTGGACAAGAGAATTGCTCCAATCTGTAAGTAAGCCAATCAAACTCTATTGCTACAACATATTGGCGTATTTTCAAGCCAGTGCAATTTACATGCTATTTTCATATAAAGGCCATATTTTTTTAATTGCATTGACTATGCTTAAGGACTTATAAAATGTTCACTCCTCTCTAGGCAGAGCTCCTCTTCCCAATGGTCTTGCAAATGAAACATATTCAAATCAATAAAAGCAGTTTGCTGTATACAGTGTCTGTGATGCAGCTGGTGACATATTGGGCCTGATTTTTTAAAGCTCTCCTAGGATGGAGAAGATACACTTTCATCAGTGAAACTGGGTGATAGAGCAAACCTTAAATGGATTTCCTAATTGTAATTTCTTATTTGGATTAAATATTTTTAATCCTGGACCAGATCCATTCCAGGTTTGCTGGATAACCCAGCTTCACTGATGAAAGTGTATCCTCTCCAGCTAAGAAGAGCTTTCATAAACCAGGCCTATTTTATTTATAATAGTCCTGGTGACCAAATACCTGTATATGCAGTCAGTTAATCACAGTCATAGTTTGACTAAAGTTTTGTAACTGCTTTTTAAATTTTTGTTTTACTCTCAAACCAAAATGGACCAGAACTTCAAAATTCCCAGAAAAGCCAGACAACGGGAGCTAAAACAAATCTATATAAACACAAAATGTTGTCATATAACCCTTTTAATTAAATCAACACTGCAAACATCTAGTTATAAGTTAGATACTACTGTTTAAAATACCCAGTCATGAGAATGGTAATATCATCCATTTTCTGTTTAGCAACGAGATGTGGTCTGTGTGATTATGCAAATGTGTCATGGTGTAAAACTTCTTATTTATTAACGTGGATAATATATTTTCCCCTAAACAGTAAAGCACTGTTCCCTAAACCACTGAAACCACTAAGCACTGATTGCTTTGGCATGAGAATATATAGGTTTCCTCCAGGACTTTTTAGCATTTATGTTATGCCCACCTGCAGCTCACTGTGCTAAAACTGCCTCTTTTTATTGAATAGAAAGACATATTTTGTGGGAATTGATTTTCTAGAGGAAACCTAGCCTGTACTATAGCAGACGACAAAGGATGTAGAGCTGGGGTGTGGCCCAGCAGGACAAGTAAAGCACTGTTTGGCATGATAAATAGCCAGGGCTGTGCATGAGGTGAAGGGTAATTTGCGGTAATATGGAAAATGTCTGTAGGAGAGACACAAGAGTCTTTCATGTTTATTTCAGCTACTGGTTTTGCTTAGTGACTATTCATAGGTTGAAATAATAATGGGTTTTGTATTAATTATAAAGAAAATTATGTAGGGATTGCAAATGCTTACAGAAATGAACTAATTTTTCACATATAGCAATAAACCAATATTTTTTTGTTTAAAATTGTAATAGAAAAAGGTGGTTAATTTGATTTACTAATAAATGAACACCCACTTTTGTTTTTTTCTTTTTGATTTTTAGGTGTAATAACACAGACACTTAGCTGCACCTTTTAAGATTTAATGTAGTTCATTGCAATATATTAATTTCTTTAAGAGCCCGTGTTTGCATTTTAATAAGTAGTATAAAGAATATGTTGAGTGTAGTTAGTATCTTAAAGCTACCAATCAGAAATAATTGTATTTCAGGTTAGATGTGTAACATGAATAAGTTAGTGCAACATGAATTTTAAATGGGTCCTATGGGCACTGAAGTAAATTCACATTTCTAAAGAGCCCTGTCACTGATGCTATCTGACACTTGGATAGTGTGCTATCCTCTGGGGGCTGTGGTTCTGCCCATTATTCATATGCTTATATAGAGATTGGTGGGAGGAACCACAGCTTCTAGCAGGATACATAATACCTAACATACCTGGATGACTGGATCAGTGTTTCTGGACCTTTTTAAGATGAATAAACCCTTTGAAAAAACTTTCAGGTCTTCAGGGAACACCTGCTATAAGTACTATATCCATAACTGGCAGAACATTAGTGTGTTGGTCCGTAGGTTGCTATCCAATGGGAAGGCTGCAAACCTTACAAATAATCAAAAAGATCATTGCTGTCTTTTAAACTGTCTAGAGAGTCACAAATTGTTCATAGCTCAAGAAACCCCTGGCAACCTCTGGAGGAACCATAGGGTTCCACCAAACCTTGATTTGGAGACACTGGCCTGAATGCTTAGACCTTCAAGATAACACAAACTTTATTCACCACCACTCAAAAAGATTAGCATTACACTTGATTTTTCCTCAGGTAAAATAATCTAATCATAAGAAGATAATCTAAAAAAGAAAATTATGTTTAAAATTTCACATCAAAACAAGTGGAAATTAATATGTAAATACCCAGTAACCTGTAAAAAAAAAAAAAAAAGTTTAGTTACACACACACACACATTTAATAAAATACTTTAATATTAAAGCCTTGTCCTATTTTTTACACATATTTTAACCCTTTCGGGGAATGAGTAAGGATTTTTTTGTACCCCTGTACTCATTCCCCAGGGTGAGGTGGTGGAGATCTGGGAGTCTCCTTATTACAGGGGGCTTCGAGATTCCAAAGTCCTGCTAAAATTGCATATAAAAGCCCCCATTGTTTTCAATGGAAGCTTTCATAAAAAGCTTAAAAGCGCTTGTAAAAGTCTCTATTGAGTTCAGTGGGGGCATTTTCTAGCGTTTTCCCACGTTTTCCCGTGTTTTCCAGCGTTTACCCTGCGTTTTAATTTTTTAAACTTGGCAAGCAACGTTTAAGATAAAGCTCATAAACGTGCCTGAAGGAAACGTCCTGGTGTAGATTAGCTCATTGTAATGCATGGGGATTTCAAACATGGGTTTTAAAAGCCTCAGGTTAAAAGGTTGGGGAAACAGTCCGTGCAGACTAATCCTTAATAAGGTCCCAAGCCATTCAAAGCAAGTTTTTAAGTTTTATAACTGAACACCAGTGGGTCACCCACTGGCTTCCTAAACTGGATATAAAGCTATACCTTTCAGATAATCTTTTTAGTTTTGGATAAAATAGGATTTTTTGTTTTAGTTTTTTGGTGTTCCATCAGATAGATTTAGTTTCACTTCCTGTCCTGTACACTCAACAAGAAAATGTTAAAATCCCCTCCAAATTGAATACTTCTTAGAAAGTCAAAACCAGAATTAGTATCACAACTAAACCCCATTAATTGCTGCTATAATGAAAAAAAAACAATTTTAGATTTTCCCTTACTTTGAGTTCTGGTGACAGTGTTCACTGATAGAAAGGGTCCATATCAGCGTTTCCCAACTTTTTTATTATGGGGGAAGCCTTGAAAAAACTTTTAGATCTTAGGGTACCCCTTTTATAAGTACTATATCCACAGCTTACATTAAATTAGTGTGGTGTTCAGCTGGAAGAATGCCTCTTACTTTGCTGGTCAGTGAGAAAAATGTCATCCTTATAGATAGCCCAAAAGATTATTGGTGTCACCTAAACTGAACTGAGTCCATAATCTCTTTGGAAACACAGTCAGTCAAAATTTTGAGTTTGGTGACATGAAGTGAAAAGACCGACAGAGGATTAACTATTTTCTACTTCATTTAAAACAACACAGAATGATGGCTTTACATGCATTGCAATCACTAAGGAAATTTCTCCTGGAGTTTAGATTTCAGGGTATTTTTTGCTGCCCGCACCATGCTAGGGAGATTGTCCTAAAACTAACCTACAAAAAAAGAAATCAAAATTTTCAGTTCAGAGAGTTGCTCCCAGAATAGGTGTCACCACTGGAAAATGTCTCATTTATTTTACCGATAACAACTCAAAATGTTGGGTCAACTCTTTCTGTCATTATCCAAAACTAAAAAGAAAAAGTTTCCTTTCCATACACTTTACTAAATATTACCTGTTGATAATAAACTTAATAATGTTAATATATGTTACATCAGTACTGTTAATTTAGACATACTACCTGGACTGAATACCTAGTGGTTAGGTTGATTACAGGGTTGGGATTCTAAAGAAGATAGTGAGGGATCATTATTTTTTAAATGTTACTGGCTGGATCTGCTAATTCCGAAATCTCCTTCCTGTGTCTGCTGTTTTATTGCGTCTGTGTTTTCCATTAGATTTGATTATACATTTTGTGATTAGAGACTTGACATTGCAAAGATAAGCTGGCTTTGAGAATTACCCATATTTCCACCACATTTGGAAGCAGTATAAAAACCACATTCTGAGCTGTCTTCCACATTAGGTATAATCTGGTATTTTAGGGTGTGAAATTTGACCACCAGAGAATAAGATGCAGGCATAAAATTGACTGGTACATCTGGCAGCCTATCCACATCTGGTCGGACTGGATATAAACACAGCTGCAATCTGTATCTACAGACCCGTCTGAAAGGTTGTCCTTTCTCTGACACTTGCTGTCTCTGCCAAGACACAGTAAAGCAAATCTCATTAAAGACAATTCCAGGGAAAAATGTCATCTGTGACGATGGAGTCAAAAATAGCAAGAAAAGACTTCTGTTTGCTTTTGGTCTCTTTAAATGCATATGGGCATATGCCAAAGCTTATTTTTAAACCCTTATGTAATGTCCCAAAATATTTTGGATGGCCTGTTCTATATCTCATGGGAATGTTTGCTTTTCTGAAAACTGTTGCCTTGATTATTTGATTCCTGCTTGCCTATGATTTAGACTAGACATATTCACCCCTAAACTACCATGGGACCATTTTGCATGTTTAGGATACCAGAGTGTTTCCTAACATATTGATCGGGAAAATTTATCCATAACAGAAATTCCAACAGTGCTCTTGGGAGACTATGAATCATGTAATATGTAGTAGTTTAGAAAAGGTATGACATGATTTATTAATATATGAAATGTGAAGGTGATCAGGCTTGTAAAACAGATGTTCTCTGCACGGCAGTAGTGTCATCTTCTGGAAGAGTAGTGTGGAAGAATGTTTTATTTTAAGCATTTTCTTTTGGCATGTGCATGCAAATTGCCTCATGAGCATAGGCATTTAATGATTCGGTCAGTCTTTGCCTTTTGATGTGATCAATTTTGGATTTATTAATAATAATAATAATAATAATAATAATAATTGTGTATGGGCTTCGACAAAGCCTATCCTAAGATTTTGGTCTAACATTCTGAGAATCTCTAAGTCCAGGTCCTATATTGCTCAGGCAACAATTCACTCGCTTGCAATAGGGTTGATTTACTAAAAAAAATTAGGCTTGGCACTTGGCATATTAGGGATAATGCTCCTGGCTTAGTGAATGTGGTGAAATTTCACTTTACAAAGAACCAGTCCCCGACGTCACCTGTAAAGAAATGCAAAAGAAAAGAAGTAATTTTTTAATCACATGATTGGATGGCTGAATTCAGCAGGGGTTCTCCTCATTCACCAAGCTCACCAAGTTAAATATCCTTAACCTAATAATTATAAGTCCTTGCATTATTTCAGGATATATTGTATGTATTTGCCTCCAGATGACCTCAAAGTTTCCTTCAATGTGCTGTTGTAGTTTACCAGTGTATGGATGAATAAGTTTAACAACGGCAATGTCTGCATGACTGCAGACTGTTTGAACAGGCTTACTTGATTTACAGTAGACCTCTAGACACATGGGTTCCCCTCAGTTATGCCTTTATGTGTCTGCATTTACTCACATAGCTGGCAACATCTGTATACAATCTATCTAAACAGACCCCTACACACTGTTCTATGACCTCTGATATAGCCCAATAGTCATAATTGGGGGGCAAATCACAAAGGTCCACCAGAGGGTTTTTCCAGGTCTCATATGGGCCATTCTAACCCTGGGGATAGTCTGTTGTCACCCCTAAAAAAGTGTATGGAAAGGAAACTTTTTCTTTTTAGTTTTGGATAATGACAGAAAGAGTTGACCCAACATTTTGAGTTGTCATTGGTAAAATAAATGATACAGAATTTTCCAGTGGTGACACCTATTCTGGGAGCAACTCTCTGAACTGAAAAATTTTGATTGCTTTGGACAGATTTCTTTTTTTGTAGGTTAGTTTTAGGACAATCTCCCTAGCATGGTGCGGCCAGCAAAAAATACCCTGAAATCTAAAATGCATAGTTGAAAAACTCCAGGAGAGTTTATATTGGTAAAAAATGCCCAGAGGAAGCAGCCAGAGTTTCCTGGGATGCATGACGTATGTATCCCGTGAGGCTTTGCGCTCCTATTTAGTCTTGATCTTTAACAGGTGGTGCTGCACCCTTTCTCTCTCTCTCTTTTTTTTTTTTTTTAAATCAATTACATTTTTACTTTACATATACGTTTGTCCACCTTTGTATGTAAACTAAAAATGTTGAGTTTAGGTCATCTTTAAGTATAAAGTGTCACAAATCTTATATGGTGTAAGTGTATTGTTGTATAACTAAAATTATTTTGCTTTAGATTGCAACATTATATTTGTGATATCATGTATTGAAATAAAACCTACTGGACAACTACATAGATCAATAAAAAAAATCAAGAAAAGTGACATGACTGAAGCCTTGTGTGTTTCAGAGCCTTCCTTTGGAAAAACAGCTGGTTAGTGATGGTATTTGTGTTCATACAATCTACAGACAGTTTTCTCGAAATAATCCCTAGTGCTAAAGTTCTCATTTATTTTACTTAATGAACTATAAGAATTTTAAATACACATAGGATGAGCTCACATGGTTTTTTGCTGTTTGTTTCATTTAGTTTTCCTGGAGGAATGATAAACTTTTGGTTCTTAAGATTCACAATAACTTATATTGTTGCAAACGTTAATGGTGAAAGTATTAGGCTATAAAGCTATAGTATCCTCTATCCAGCTTGGATGTGAGCCAGGTTTTAATTAGTAACAGCAGGTGGTGGTATGGCATTGCTTTAACGTTGAACTACTTATTGGGTCCCCCTTTCGTATTTTTAGCTGTCAAGTCTATAGGCTCCAGGGAACAACCTTTTGCATACCTTCTCCTTTTATGGCATTATGCAATGTTCCACAGGTAGTGTTCTGCTCTCTATCTGAACTATAACAATCTAGAAAATTTTCAGCTTTGTCAGGAACAGAATGTTTTGTCATTACTTTTTTAGTATAGAATAAATGCACAGTTATGTATCTGAGAACCAGCAGACATCTCCCTTTTCCAGTAGCTATGGCCAGAACACTACCATGTGCAAGATCTAGGTTGATATTTAACCTACTGCATGTAGGAAGATACAGGATTCTTGCATTCTTCTACAAGGTTAGATCTACAAATGTCAGTAAAGCCTTTTTCTATTGATGTATCTGCCTTTTTTTAGACAAATAGGAATCTGTGTAATAAGGTTATGCAATTTTAGCATATTTGCCTAAGAATCTGGTAACTTTTTAGACTTAATTTCAGATCATCTTGCACGAGCAGGCGTATGCATTAATCATTTGTTCAGCTAAAGTTCTTATTCATATTATGAATATTAATAAACAGGATTTATATAGCACCAACATATTACGCATCGATGTACATTAAATAGGGGTTGCAGATGACAGACAGATACAGACAATGACATGGGGAGGAGAGGACGCTGCCCCAAAGAGATTATGCAGTCATGAAAAAGAAACATTTAGGAAACATATATTGTTTACTCATGTATTATTTTAATTTAATGTGTTATCTATAAAGGAATGCTTCCCAAGGAAAAAGAGTTGGAGAGCTTAAGCAATAAATATTTAGAGCTAGTTTCAAACTCTTGTTAGAAGAAACTAGGTAATGAAACCAAGAAGAAGGGGTTTTGTAGGCAAACAATATAACATTTAATTAGACAAACTGTGGACATATCAACTAGACAGAACACAGCTAACGTAAAAGGGTTTCAAATGTTGGCTGCCATCTGTCCAACATAGGAAGCAACAGCCTCTGCTGCTTTGGACACCATTCCACATACCTATCAGCAACCAACTTATCTTTACCAAGCAAACTCCCTTCACGCCTAACCCAGCCCCATATTTGACTCCATTGGGGATTTAGTATCCAATTCTCTGAGCTTAAAAGACAACTTCCTACAATCAAGAAATAAATTGCAGCCCATATCTGTGACTCCTCTGGGCACACCTAATTTACGCTACCTGTGCTCTGTCTAGTTTATATTTGAACAGTTTGTCCTATTAAATGTTATACTGTTTGCCTACAAAACCTCTTTTTCTCTAGTTTCATCAACCTACTTCTAACAAGAGTTTAAAACTAGCTCTGAATATTTACTCACTATCTACCAGATAATTACACTTGTTAAGCTGTTACCTACTCCATGGGGAACCCTTGACTACCCATATCAATGAGCTTAAGCAATAAATTTTATTTACCCTTGTGTTCAGTTACAAAGATTAAATAGTTTATATGTTCCATGGAAAGTGATTTGGTTGCAAGCCTGTTACGCTGGAGCAACCAAGGTAGAAAAGCATTGCTAAGATGTGGCAGAACATTTTTTATATTTATTTGCAAGGTGTCAGTGGTAGAATGTATGTCAAGATTTGATGCTTTAGCTGTTACCATACTTTCTCAGCTCCTTTCCACAATGCACAAATTGGTGTTCTTAGCAATATTTTCTAATGTTCTCTGTCCACACCTAAAACTGCCCAGCTTTGCACTGTGGCTCATCCTCTACCTTTCTGTCAGTCACTAACTGTGGCTACCCTTAAACCTGTTGGTATCCCTTCTGTGCCCAATTTTTGTCATAAACACTGTAATCATTTGTTACTATGCTATGGGAAACTCTTTATAGCTGTAGGTTTAGGTCTTTATAGCTGTAAGCCATGCAATTTTTAATTGTATAGGTCGTAGATTTGAAGCATTTTATAAATCTCCTTTATTCCGTTCACACAATATATTGCAGTGCTCACAATTCCAGATGTATGTAAACTTTTCTCAATACCTAAAATACCATTTAGCTGGACAGGAAGTTTATTATATGACATCTGTTGTATGTTTCCATATTGTATTATTTCTGTTATTTTTAAAGTATATTAAGTTATGTTTCTGTTTCCATGAGAGAACCAAGTGCAGTTATAGAAAGCCCCTGTGAATTAATGTTATAAGATATCTACATAAACAATATCCATGCCAGAAAAAGCTGAACATGTTTGTAATGTTTTCATGTGTTTAGTTTTAGACCAAGTAAAAGCCTTTTATGGACACTTTTATTTCTTAAGTAGTGTTAAATAATGTCTTTGTGAACAGCTAAAAATTGTGTCTGTAGCTGGAGAACAAAATGGCATTAGAATGTCAGTGTTTCCTACTAAAATGTTGGCCTTGATCAAAAGTTCAATGTATGTGATACAAATCAGGTCAATTTGTTGTCTCATGTCCACAGCACCAGCAAAATCTAGGATAGGATAGATGGTCAGGAAATTTTGTCTTATTACCCAAATTTAAATTGGGAGATATTCCCATCCATCTCTTACATTAAGATCAAAAATATGCAATGTAAGGGACCTAAGCTTCTATAGGTATGTACAAAACTGGCTATTATTATTATTATTATTATTATTATTAATAAACAGGATTTATATAGCGCCAACATATTACGCAGCGCTGTACATTAAATAGGGCTAGTTTAACATCTGTTGTTCGTTGGATTGTGCCTCTGTAAAGGTGTATGGATTTAATCTTTCCTCCATCAAAATTTTAATGTCAAAGTAAGCACGATAATGAATTATAGTGTTTTAATAAAAGAAATGGCGGAGGTTGAATTTACTGTGAGCTTCATCCCTAGTGCTATCCTGGATGAGTCTTTTGCCACAGAATGCATGATGACTTTCAAAAATTACTCCAAGCACTTGGTAGATGTTTGGAATCTGACTAAGGTAAACAGGAAAAATAGCTGTGCACCCAAAATCAACTTGTATGTTTGTGTTGGAAATTTGAGGGTTGATTCAGCTAATAAATGTGAATGCCACTTGGTAGAAAATATTCCATACCTTTACTTTTCACACTAAGGAGAGTGACATCACAAATCTTCTAGCAAGATTCTAGGAAAGATTGAGTATTCCAAGATCATTCAGAACAGTTTTCAATGTCTTTTCATGGAATTTGGGATCCTCAGCATTTCCAGGATTGTGTTGAAGGGGGATGGTAAGGATATTATCCAACTTATTTTTTGCAACAACCAATCCAACAAATTGGGTTAACATTGGTAGTTCTCTTTCCTACAACTTTTTACCTCCAAAAAAAGTTGTAAATCAAACCCTATGCATTGTTCTGTTGACAATCCATAGGGAAAACTAGAGCAAAAGACACTCAATGCGGTGACTTGGAACCAGTGATTTTGATAGCAGATTAGTAGTGTTCACTTAAAAACTTAAAAATTAACCTGACCTAGAAATTTCTTTAGAACATTATACATATATAGATTAAATATACTTTTTGTGTAACCTAACAACATTGCATATTGCGTTGCTTGTTCATTATTTATACTGAGCAAATTTTCAAAATTACATAATAAAAGAGCTCGACACAAATTACAGTATATACAGTACATTTGTAAGGAAATGTAAACACTGTAAAGAGTAGCCGGAATTAAGAAAATGTACAGAAACCTAAAATGAACACCAATAGGGATACATGAAGACTGTTGAATAAATATTGCTTTCTGAAATGATAGTTGTTCCTTGTTCTGTTCTGAGGGAATCCACTGAGTGAATTCATATTGTGTGGCTAACCATATATTTGGCAAGTTTCATTTTAAACACACACAAACTTTTAGTTTTTTTAATGCATTTGTTGAGTTTCTTTTTGCATAGTTTATTACTCGTTTAACACACAGAATTGTTTTTGTTTACATTTTTCTCATGTGAATTTGTTATACAAAGTTTTCTTCTTTTTCCTTATTTTCAATGTGTTTAAAAGTGAGCACCTCAATTTCTCCAAGGGATGAAAAGTAAAACATGAAATTGTGTGCAGAAATGGAACTGTTTGTTGTAACATTGAAATACAATAAGATGCAGAGATGTTTTTTTTTTATTCTCTGGGTTTTTCATGTATATTTAAATGAAACTCTGTGGCACATCATCCTATATTGACTGGAGAATCATTTGCTGTTAGCTGGGAAGTGGTTTCAATTCTGGACCAGATCCATTCCAGATTTGCTGGATTACCCAGGTTCTCATATGATAGTCTATCCAGTCTTGAAGAGATTTAATAAATCAGGCCCATTAAATTCAGGCCATTTAGGCTTAGTTAATTCAACTTCAAATTCCACCACAGTTCTTGTCACTTACCTTTCTCCCCTAGCCGCTCTCTTCTCTATTCCAATGACCTACTCATGACTTCCTCACTCATAACCTCATCACACACACGGTTCCAGGACTTTTCTAGAGCTTCCCCGACTCTCTGGAATGGACTTCCTGGTCCTATTTGGCTTGCTCCTACTTTCTGCCCTTTTAAAAAAGCACTCAAAACTCATCTTTTCAAACTTGCCTACCTGTCTTCTTCTGTCTTTTAAAACCCTCTCTACTTTACTCGATTACATATCTCCCCTCCTATTGTGTGTTACTTCCCCCACCTCCTAGATTGTAAGCTCTTCGGGGCAGGGACCTCCCCTCCTCCTGTGTCACTGTCTGTATCTGTCTGCCATTTGCAACCCTTTATTTAATGTACAGTGCTGCTTACTATGTTGGCACTATATAAAAACTGTTTATTAATATTCATCATAATAATAAACAGTGTTGACATGCCAAGCAGGGCTGCCATAAAGGGAGGTCAAAAGTGGTACTTCTGTACCAGTCCCTGTTCAGCTTTACCTTTGCAATGCTGGAATTTTTTAGACATAGGAAAGGGGGCCCAGGAAGTTTTCCTAGTACGGAGCCTGGAAATTGCTAATGGGGGTCCTGATGCTAAGATCACTATCTCATAGTCTGAGTATAGTAAATGGACCCTTTTTCTGACTGACATCCACCTTTTAAGGCATTTTGAAATGTATATAACTTCTCCCAGCTCACTTCTTCCATTATGGCTGAGGGCTCTTGGGAGGATTAATAAGACAGGGTCCTTTGATATGTTAGGAATTTGTTGAAAAATTTCCATTCCCTACCACCAACCATGAACTGCCTACCTTGGGCAGAAATGCACAGACACCTAGTGATGATATATTTGGGCCCTTAATAAAATATTTAATTAAAACTTTTTTTGATTTGTAAGTAGCTTTGAAATAAAGAGTGGCAGAAGGAGGAAGCAAGTAAAGCAAAATCTAAGAATAATCATTACCTTTAACCTCCCTAGCGGTAACCCCAAATGTGACTCGGGGTAGAGAAGAGTTGCTGAAATCGGTAACCCCGAGTTACACTGGGAGTAGGTAAACCTATGGGAAGGTTAGTAAATACAGCGCTTACCTGATCCGCCAGCATCCTGCGTCATCCATTGCTGCCATCCCTGTCCTCTTCCTTCTTCCTCTGGCCGGCTTCTGCATCCAATGAGTCACCGGGGAGTTCCCGGTGACATCGGTATGTGTGTACGTTGCCGGCGGGGCGGGAAATTCAAAATTCATTTTTATTGCATTTAATACAAAATAACTGTATTGAATGCAATACATTGGATTTATATGTGTAAAAGCAGTACATCGTTTTCAAGAACATTTATTTTACAGTATATATATTAGTATGACTATATTATGTATTTTTTTTTTTTTTTTAATTTAAATATTTAGATTTTTTAATTTAATAAATGTATTATTTTTACATGATTTTGTGTTTCAGTCTTTATTATACTCATACTAATATAATATACTGTAAAATACATTTTCATGAAAAACAATGTACCGCTTTTAGACATGTAAAACCAGAAAGAAATGAACCACTAGGGAGGATAAGTCTGCAATCTATTTGCCATATGCAAATCCTAGATGATAACTTACCTTGGTAATTCTTGTACATATGGTAATAATTAGAAATTAGTAAAACAGGCAGACATAATAAAACATACAAAATATTGTAAACAACGGTATTTCATATTACATTGTAAATGGTATATACATAAAGCATACAATTATATTGCATAGTTTCAAATATCTAGTAAACAATATTACCAATATGATACTTTCCCCGAATAATTTTTTTTAGGACCTATTTATACAACCCTAATGTGTCTTGTCTAACTGTTTCAAAAAGTAACAACATTCTTCAGAAATGTTCATTATACATAACAATTGGAAAATCACAGGTAAGTATAGGGGGCCAGGTAGGGGAATGGGGGGGGGGGGGGGTTTGACTGATCTTGACAGTGCAACACATTCAAATGGTATAGCTACAAAGGCAGGCCAAACCATGGACACATTTGCCTCATTGTGTATGCGGCTGTTCCAAACTTATCTCAGGGAAACCTAATATGATAAGAATTTGATGCAGTTTGGTTGGATCAAGTGTAGATTATTTGGTTGGATCAAGTGTAGATTCCATAAAGTCAAACCATTTATCAAAGAATTTGGATATGGCAGTGTCATCTGGGTCATTTGCCTTCAAGAGGTCCCTGTAGAACAATGTTCTCAGGGAAGGCAGCATCATATCCAAACTAGGTGGTTGGGTATATATCCACCAGAGCATTATCGTGCATCTGGCCACTAATAGACATAATGAAATCCAATTACGTGTGCCTTTTTTCAAAGGCGTGTCATACGCTAACTCATTTTAGCAATAAAGTCTCTTAAAATTATGTCTTCTACATCTTCCCTTTTAAAAGCCTGGAATTTCAGATAGTAAAAATGGTCATTGTGGAGTCTGTGAAGCCAGTTACATTCTACAGCTTACTCGGCCTATTATTTACAGAAGTCTCCTCTGCAAATTATATTCTCCAGCCTAATCCAGTTAAACCCATTGGGAGCTGCATGGAGCCATACTCTGGAGACACTTGGATTAAAACCCCATTTATCTCAGAGGGGATTTATGCACATATGTGACCACTGTTAAGCACAAACTTGGCCTAAAGGAGCCTAACAGTGGAGGATGCAAAAGAAAAAGTTAAAACTGTTGTAGTAAATCATTAGATTATGAGTTTTACTTCAGGATCTAGATTAGGTGTTTTTTGTTAAAAGTAAAACTGCCTATTTGAAATTATGAGATGATGATGATTCACCAACCCCAGATGCCAATCCCAGTGAGGCATATTGGCAGCGTTGGGATTATAGTAAATTCATGATGTCATATATGTTATCAGTATGTTCTTTTCATGTTATAAAGGTGTATGGTTGCACTTTTTTCTAAACAATCCTTGTGCATTTCTCACAGTCATGACTCCCAAGATTCCCACTGTTCTTGTTTAAGTTGAACCATCTGGCAAAATGCATGTGACTTCTGTATTACTAATCGTCATCCTGTTTGTTTTTTCTCTATTTTCTCTGGTATTCAGTTGCTGTTTTCTGCATGAGTTCACATCTCTGACTACCAGATTATCAGCATGCATTGTCCCTAGGGGCAATTTAGGAAGTGTTTTTAGTCTGTTTATTTAAAAGTTTCAAGAAAGAATGGTGCAACTTTAAAATAATAATCTCAGTCATGGATTCATTTGCTGAATTTAAAACAAGAAAAGTAATTTACCTAATTTACATTAATAGATAAGTAGAGTTATTGAAAATATTACATTTAGTTCATGGACATTTGATCTCAGTGTTTTAAGTGGCCTATACACTGTTCAGCAATAACCCTCAAATATGAATACTACTTTCCTAAATTTATCAGCTGAGCGTTCTCAATAAATCCTATGGCAAAAATGTGCCATTTCCTTATTTACTTTCATTTCTTATCTGGTTTTTGACTCTTAATTAGGCATAGTAAGATTGAAAAACATATAACATTTTACTTAGTTTTATTTAAACAGACCTAAAACTTATTTTAAACTTTTTTTTGGTTTTCTTATCACCTGTGTTGGTAAGAAGAAATGTGTAATACTTGCATGCATTGGGTCCAGGTTTCCTTCAGCTGCCAGGACCCAAACACAGTCACTGTTCACATGAACACTGTTTAGGACATGGACTGGTTTCCAGCACTTTGTTTATGAGCTTAGGTATAGAACTGGAGAGAAGTTGAAATGACACTGTGCAGATCGAGCCGCTGTGTAAAGTCTTCTCCAGCACACCCCAAAGATTCTCAACACTTTAAGATCTGGACTTGGTGGTGGCCAATTCATCTGTGAAAATGTTTTTCGTGCCCTTTGAACCATGTTTTCACACTTTGAGTCCAATGAATCCTGGTATTGTCTTCCTGCAATATGCCATTAGGGGAAAAAAAAACAATGATGAAAAAAATGATCATTCAGGTAGTCAGCTGACCTCATTTATAGGCACATACCTTTGTTGAACCTAGACCTGATTAACTGAATAACTCCAAATCTAACTCTGCTCCCACAGACGTGCA
Organism: Pyxicephalus adspersus; assembly: GCF_032062135.1. NCBI lineage: Eukaryota > Metazoa > Chordata > Amphibia > Anura > Pyxicephalidae > Pyxicephalus > Pyxicephalus adspersus. The sequence goes on from NC_092862.1 coordinate 92,668,554, forward strand.
GACTTTTTTGCCATGCAGTGCATGTAATTCAGGAGTTAATAAATGAAGGGCCAACACAATTTCAGTCATGGTGGCCTAAGTCTCTTTCTTGATTCTTGTGTGCTATTGGAACCCTGTCTTTCCCATCTTGGATGGAAAAGTTTGCGGGAATGATCTCTCACCCCACCTTAGCATATACTTACTTTTATTTTGCTCCCCAGCTTCTCAATTCTGCTTCAGGGACCAAGGAAAGTGTCCTGAATTTTTGGGTTTGGAGAAAGAGCATTTCTGAGCCAATTATTACTGTCACATTGGAAGATAGTTCCGTGTAAGCTACTTTGCATTGGAAAAGAACAGGATAACTTTAAGAGATATTCAACAAGTAGCTTTATATTAAGCAGAACATTTTGAGCACAATGCTTAATGGTTGTGGGATAACTCTAAATGAAGCTGCACATAGATTGCCTTTTCTCACAGTGTTTTAAAGCTTGGATATTGACCTAAGTAGGAATTCTCTAGTTGTATGAGTTTCAATGGAGGAAAGACAGGCAGCTGGCTTATAAAGGGGGGCTAGCAGTTGGAGAATTTTTTTTTGATGATGTTCTTTTTTAAGAACAGTCTTTCAATGTACATTTTAATGTACATACCTATTAAAGATCATCCACATCATTTCTGTGCATTATTCCAATCTGCTGTCCATGTTGTGTGTAGTGATTGGTGTACATGAGAAATGTATTTTCACGAAAATACAGTCACTGACAATGTCACAGACACAGTCACCGACACTGAACATAGCAGTGTCACCAAAAACTGGGGCCTATGCGAACATATCCCAAGTGGATAATGTAAATTGTAACTGTTTTTCCTAAAAACCAAAAGTGAAAATGCAGTCAGAAAAACTACATGTTTTTGAAAATGTTCTTCACTTGGGATATGTTCCCAACATTTTTGGTGACAATACTATATTCAGTGACTTTGTATTTACCCTGAAAATTTGGTAGGCAGCCTTTAACATTGTTTTTCTGCCCATTTTTATAACTTTGGCAACAGCATTTTTAAAAAACCAACTCAACAAGAATTGCCTGTCAATTCTGGCCCTGAACTTCATTTCCTATTCTTTTTAAATACTTGGGGCAGCACAGTGGCTAGGTTTGAATCTCAGCCTGGACACAATCTGCATGGAGTTTGCAGGTTCTCCCTGTACTTGCTTGGTTTTCTGGTTTGATACTCCAGTTTTCTTCCGCATTCCAAAAAACATGCAGTTAGTTTAATTGGCTTCCCCCCAAAACTGACGCTAGATAAATACTGTGTAATAATAGTAATAATACTTGGTAATAGTTTAAACTTCAACATTGCTTCATAGGATTTGGATCATGGGACGTGTTGGACCATGTTCAGATAAAGCACTGAGCTTTCTCCACTTTAAACTGTGACTCAAATAGATATTAGGAAACAGGAAGTCAGACATCATCTGAAGTTAATTCTCACGGCCATTCTAAAGGCCATTAATCGTAATCTGGTGTGGAGCTGTAAAATCATTGTGTACTGAGGTAAAATGCTTTTTATCACTTCAGAAGGCTTTAGGGAAGCCAAAAGCCAAAAACAATGTTAACTCTATGCTCTTCAGAAAAGTTTTGAAAGCATCATAAATTCCTGTGTCCAAGTTACAACAATGACGTATTTTGAAGATGCACCCTTCAAAGCTATTCCTTACCAGAATGTGCGTTTTTTTTTGTTGTTTTTTTTGTATGTTTTTTTTTTTTTTTTTGTCGATACCAAAAAGGTTTTTGTAATTTAAATGTATTATTAAGAACCATTTTACTAATGACATACAATAACTCCCATGTTTGTTCTGGCTTTGTTTTCTTGGAACAAAGTGCCTATTTGTACTGTACAGTTTGTATACTCATGTAGTTTATTAACTCTAAAAAAGCTTAAATATCTGCAACTAGTTGAAAGGTAGAAGGAGCCATTCTGGAGGGTGAGCAGGGGCTAGGTTATTCCCACATTGATTGTATCATACACACAATTTATGTGTATAAATAGCTTAAGCTATTGAACAATGTGACCAGGATTACTTATTTTTAATACATTGCGAAATGAAATGTGTGCCAACGTTTTACATATTTACTTATTTGAAAAGAACATGTACATACAATGAATGCATAATTGCACTTTTTTACGGTAAGCAGAAAAGCAGCAAATCAAATCTAAAAAAATTATAGTGTACACTTCCATATACAAACATGCATTTAATATTGTTGCTTCTACTCACATGATGGTATCATCATCCAGACACAAAGTCTAACAGAATTGGCATTGGATGGTCCTGTCAGTTTAAATGACATCATAATTAAGTATTTTGTTCATCATGCTTTATGTGCAGCTATTCTATTCCCAATGATCCAAGTATGCAGAATGTGCCACCTTTCTAATGGCAGTAATTGTTACCACATCTTATCTTAAGACAACAAGGCTTGACTTTTTGATAAACCACATTTTTGTTGTTTTCTTACATGAAAATTCAGATGCCATTCATGCACAACGTTTGTTTTCTCAACGTTTGTGGGATTTTGTTCTGCCGAGAATTGTCCCTGTTTATTATTATATTCTTCAGCTGTTCCAAACGGTTATGCAACTGGTAAAATAGTTTGTGGCTGTGTTCCTTTATTTTGCAGGCAGATTACAAAACAGTTGTTGTTTTACCTTAATGTTGAGCAGATCTCTTTCTATTTTAGTTTTAATAGTTCAAGCCAATAAAGTAGACTATTTTGCTTTTGTGGAATGGTGATTTTTGTTATTGCATTTGTACTTGGAAAGCTTGGTGCACAACATTCTATTTTAATTATTTTTTTTTTTTTTATTAAAACCCAGCCAATAAATTTTGGGTAGGCTCTGATGGATTTCATTGCTTCCTTACTTTAAATTCCCCAGGGCACCAGTAAGCAGATCCCCCTAAAAAAGTGGAACTGAACTCTGGAGCTGTGCCCAAAAGAGCAGTCAGTACTAATCTTCAGAATTGTCAGTGTTTGTTTTTCCCTTTAACTTATTTTCTCCCCATCACTGCCTTACAATGTCTTTATGGCCATTGTTGTAAGGACAAACTTTTGCTTCTTTTTGCCAGATTATCCAGCACAAAAATAACCTTTGTGAGGCGACATAAATAGCTAATAATAATATTAATACAAAATATTATAATACATAATGACTTTATCTCAGGACATTTTAGGAGTATGAGTCAAAGGCAAGAATGTCTTTGTTTACACTTATGATATACAGCTTTGAGGGTGTACAGGTAATCCCCGGGTTGCATACGAGATAGAGACTGTAGGTTTATTCTTAAGTTGAATTTGTATGTAAGTCAGTATAGTACATTTATTTGATAAATGCAATTGGGGCAGACATTTGTCTCAACATATTTTTTTTACCTCTCTGTGCATGCACAGTAAATACTTAAACATTTTCAAATACAGTACAGCCTTAAACAATGTTGGTAGAACTTTATGGAGTTGATGAAGAGGATGAAGATGAGCTCTTCTGCACAGCACTGTACAGTTCACACTATCGCAGCAGGAAGGCACCACTCATCAGCAAGTCTGGTGTACTGTACTGACGAGAGACAACTTCCTGCTATGTACATACAGTACAAGTAGGCTTCCCATTGAAAATGAATGAGGTTGGAGTGGGCCGGTTCACCACCTGCCCACCACACAGTCACCTCCACTGCAAGGTTGTGTGGTGGGCGGGCTCTGAAGTGCCCCCCTCTGCCCCATCCAGCATCCGTCTTGCCAAAAGCAGTAGCTGCAGGGAGGGGGTAGGGTGGGCAGGCAGCAATTCGCCTCCCTCCGGTCCATCAAGCCTACGTCCTGGACACGAATGGGCAGGGAAACCCTTTTCAGATATAGGAGGCATCCGTATGTCGGATGTCCTTAACTGTGGGTTAATGATTGTGTCCTGATATATCAAAAAGCACACTGCTGTTTTTTTCAGGAGGAATTCAAAAGGTACATTTTCAGGGAAGTACTTAGACACCAATAAAAATCTCTAAATGTTGCCCATAACATAACAAATTTTGACTTTTTAAATTTAGGTGCTTTTTAAAGTTCATAATTCAATTGTTTGAGTTTTGATAAGAGAACCTCTTTTGGGTTGTTTTTATACTATATGTGTCCCCACTTGGAAAATGTAGGCTCTTTATTTATCCTGGTGACCACTGAAACACTTCCTTAACAGTTTTTACTAGCCACCCACATTCACCAATTTGATGATGTATAGTCTGCTCCCATGCATTATAAATTGTGGACATGGTACAGCAAGCTTTTGGCAACCACCTCAAATGTTTTTCTAGGATAATGAAGCCCACAAAGCATTAAATACCATCAGAATGACCTTGTGGGACCTCCTATTTACCAAAATAATATGTTTCTATCGGGATACAAGTTCATGTTTATAGTAAAGATAGCACTGTTTACACCTGGTGTAAAGTATACTAAACACAGTGCTAAAAATGTGTCTGCAAGAAATGAAACACAAAAACGTTGATAATAAAAACACCAGACCACCTAGCAACTCAGTGTTGGCACACATATAATAAACAGTACCACTGTAATAATTTGTAGATACATGTCTAAAACAAATCTAAATATCTTTTTATACAGAAAACTCTAAATTTGATTATTAAAAAATCATGTAAATGAATGAGTTTTCAAAATTAGATACCACCACATTGAAAAGCTTTGACTGTTGAATCTGCACACTGAAAGCTGTGCCCCCTTAACCACGCCTTTCCTAGCAGCAAGAGCTCTAATTCATTCAATGGGTAACAGCTTGCGATAGCAGGGGTTGTGGTAGTGGTGGGGGGAGCGGGCACAAGCTAACTGGTCTGTTCAAATACAGGATGATAGTCATTTTTGGTAGTAGAAATTATTTCATTTAATAATTTTAAAAATGTTCTTGCATTGATAAGTTTAGAAAAAACAGAATATATCCACCTGATTAATGATGGGTTATCATTTTGTTGACATGGGTAATCTACAATATACATTAGTATTGACATAAGCGGTATGATACTTCAAAAAATAAGCATCATTTGAGTGTGGAATGTTGCTGTTTTCTTACTGGGCATCAATGGATTAAGAAGGGTTAACAACATTTTAAACATTTCATAACAGATATATATCACTATAGGTAAACTAGAGCACTTTATACAATAATACCATCAACTGTTCGGAGTTTAAATTGACTGTATCAGCTAAAGAGCTGCTAAAAGTAGACAACATTAGAGATGAGGAGCTAAGACAGCAGGATAATTGGAATGGAGGTGGAGGTAACAGGATTAGATGGCATGTAAGAAGGGAAGTGCACCATGTTCAGGAAAGAGGGTACTATGGGAGGCCTTATTGAACTGTCCATAGTTACTTAGGGTATGGGGCAGAGGTTGTAGATTTTGAAGGGCAAATGAGTTAACAGGAGTATTACAGCTTATTTTTGCTTCTGTGTACTGGTTTGTCTAACTGAAAAAAGCTGGAATTTTATGGTGACGTAATTTACCATTGACCCTGGCACATATTTTGGAATTCCATATTAAACAGCTAGTAAAATCTCCAGAAACAAAATAGTACACACACACTTATTATACAGAGGAGCAGTTCTCCTGCCAGGACATTTCCTCTGGAAGACAATATTTACATCCAACTTGCAGTGGAAGGTGGTGCTCAGATGGTGCTTTGTGAGAGGCTGCTGCCTCTTAGTAATTTATCATTGAGTTTTTTACTTAGGAGTTTTCTTTTATGCATATTTGAGCAGCATCCTGGAAAAAGATCTGCTAGAAGAAAAAGTTATAATATAGTATATAATATACACATGTAAAATGTCTTGACAATAAACCAGTTTCATAATTTCTGCTTTTTGAGCTCAGCTCATGATTAAGTGCCAGTGACTTGTGTTGTGGACAGCAAAGGCAGATGGAATTTTTCTGAGGGTGGCATCTTGTCAAGGAATGTTCCTACATTTAAACAAAGTGGGAAGAAATATGTTTGGATTATTTGATGTGTGTTTACATGCTGCATAAATTGTTATAACCCAGGTTCCCGCCTCTTATCTTCCCCTGTATTTGCTTTAGAACATTCTTTTTTACAAATTGGCAAGTAGATTTTCACATTTTTTTTCTCGACTTTTTAACCTGTGTTGAGGCAACAGATAAAGATAGTATTGACATCCTAGAACATTCTAGTTTATTAATAGTTTATTATTATCACCGCCCATGCAATAGTTCTATCAGTAGGTAGTATTAGTAGCCAGAATTTGTATTATTAGTTACTTACGTAGGTGTCAGCAAAAGCTTGCAAAAACATGATACAGGAACATACAAGTATCAAAGATTACAGAATACTAAATATATAAAATCCTATAACCTCTATGCAAAACGATATGTCTTATTTTAGTTCTCTTGCAGTTCATTTCCTTTACTTTAGTGAGCAATAATAACAAAGAGGGGGTTCCCCCATCTGTATAATACACTGATCTACATATACCACAGTCTATCACATTTATAAAAGTTGGGCCCTATTGTGCATGCAGCGTAGCTCCATGGAGTTCTTTTTGCTGGATAGAGCAGAAAGAGCTTTGAGACTTTGACAGGTCTCATAACCCATATTTCTTCTAATCATGGATCCCTCTCTCTGTTCCACTCTGTTGACAAGGAAGCACCTTTTTAATGAGCTGCTACCAACAACAATTATTATTTTTCAACAATGCAACCCTACCACTGCCTTGGCCTAAAACATCTGATTGCTCTATCAGCAAATTTGGCTTTTAGCTATCTCTTAAAGCAATATCTGACCATAATGCTTTTTGATGTGTATCCTTATGGGTAAGCACTGAAAGCCAAATGGAATGAAGTAGTTTATAATATTTATAAAGTGTCTAAAATGAATAGAGCTGAAATCAGTATTACTATTTTCAAATTAGCTTTATTAGTTTTGTGTGGTTTTTTTTTCAGTGTTTTTGTCTTTTTTAATGGTCTTTTCAATTGATATTGGGGTATTATAAGGCTACAGAGAGGCTGTCCATTGAATAAAGTTAGGAAAGTGGTGCAGGTAAGGGCAGCTCAGAAAAATAAATTCATTTTTGGTTCTGGGTAACCTGACTGGTAAAAGACTTTTATGTTTATTGCCAACCTTAACACTATGAATAATACTGTGTATCACTGAGAAAAGTACTTTGCTGAACACTTAAACACAGTAGAAAAAGCAGCAATACATTCTAAACAATATGTGTTATTCTTTTAATATTCCTTCTTCTTTATAGTAATGGAAATGATTTTTATTATAGTTGTCCTTCTTTTTCATTACCTGTCTCTGGTAGAGAATTAAGAATTATTAAGTTCTTAGTTTTAGTAACTTCAAGTGTTTGTTAAAGGGGTCTGGGGAAGGTCTGCAATCATTAGCAACTGTTAAAGGATAATAAGTACTGTTTCAGTACTTGTTAAGAAAACACTGCTGATTACAACCATATAATAAATATCTATTTATTTTTATTGCAGCGCAGAGTAAAAGATGTCATTTCACCCATTGTTTTTGAAGCCTCGTACAGCCTTGGGGAGCATGTCGTTGGGAAGGGGGAAAGAGACCTGCCTGCTCTTAAGCCTATACTTCGCTGGAAAAAGGGACAAAAAATTGCCCAAAGGAATCAGGTAAGGACAGACATTCAGAGTCTAGCTTTATAATATTGCTGCTTGTTAAAAGTGGTTGTAAGAATATTAGCATTTTTTAACTGTTTCATAGGATATATTTTAAATAGGATAAACTCACCTGTAGAGTTTTGTTTAACAATGTATCTAAGGTGTGATCATTTTCTGCTTCTTGGGTCATGTTGTACTTTCACTTCCTCTGCTAGGCCCTCTTACATTGCAGTTCTTAAAGGTTAAAAAACTTCTGTCTCTATAAATGTATTATCCTGCATAAACATGGTCATGGTGGCCCAGGTGCATCCTTGCTGGTTTAGCTCCCTATTTGAAAACAATATGCAACATTTTCAAACTGCCTATTGTGGTTAGTTTTACTTGTCGTTGTTGTGTTTTAGATAGACTTTAGCCACTGACACTCACTTTTTTTCATGACTTAGCTAGTTCTACTTTCCTCTTTTCTTGTGTTTTCTACCTACTTGTCTTATTTTGGTTTTGACGTTTGGCTTTGGTTACCTCCCGTAATATCTAATCTGTCTAATAGTCCGCTAAGACCCGTGGCCACATCATACTTTGAGAGTGAGACTGATTTTAGTGTTATCTGTGCTACCTGGGCAGTATACAGAACAAAGATAATTGACAATATGTTAAGCAAGTCAATGATGTGCATTTTAAAAGAATTATATGTTTCAAGTGTATATTCTGATTGGAAAAATATATAAATAGCGGTTGCTGAGTTCTCCTCTGCACATTAATGATCAGTCAAATCCTCAATGAAGTGTTTTGCTCTTCCCCAATCAATTGTAATTTCTTGAGCAAAACATTCCTCAGAATTGTGCATGTTGGTTACTGGATATTGCATGCAGAACTTTAACAGGTCTATTTATTGGTTCATCTAATTAACAATTTACTAAAAATACACACATTTATATTAGCCAGTATTTATATAGCGCTGACATATTACGCAGCACTTTACAAAGTCCATAGTCATATCACTATTTTTCACAATAGATTCAATTAGAATTAAGTCAAGTGTGAATGTGTACATTTTAGATAAAAGTTCATGAATCGTGAAAATATTTTTAAAAAAGTGTGTGTATGTCATATATAATATGTAGTAAACAACCATACCCAGAAGTGACAGGAAATCTTTACAAAATGGATAGAATTTCCCTTTTAGACATTTGTTATAACAGGAGTCCACATTAAAATGGTTTAACTTAACCTCTTGGTATGGTGACTACAAATATTGCTTTCAACCAAATAATCCAATTGATTTTCTGCTTGGCACTAGATTGGGCAGAAATCCTAAGATACTTCACACACATGTACAATATTTTGCCCTTTTTAAATATTTCTCTTGGAATTATGATGATGGTTGATCAATCATTCAAATACACAAAATTACTTGTTTTCTCCACACTCCTGTAAATGTTGTAAATACTGTTAATGCAGTGACACTGGATACTTTCATTTAAGTAGTATTTGGTGACATGGACAGTCAGAGAAGTGCCTTTTGTTTTTATTAACAGAGAGCTTTTTTAATGGAACTTTAATTTTAGGAACAGATTCACTTTTATTTAGAATGCGGAGCATATTTTAAACATTATTTAATGCAGATGTGAATCAATTAAACATTGTATAAACATATTTTTGATACTTATAACACTAGGTGCTCTGGATAGAACCACAAATCCATTGACTCAACTGTGTGTTTAATGGTAATATTTCACTTGACATACTACCAATAAAATATATATAAATTTAAAACTGCAGGAGACAGGAGCAAGCAATCACTCATATCCATAGCCTGCAAGCAAAACAGAGTAAATGACTGTGGACATATTTAATATACTTGCTGTGTTTATGAAAGTAAAATACTAATTGAAATAAAATTTTAACTAATCCCATCCATTAGTTTAAAAAGTAATTACACATGACCTACTGACCAAGGACCATCAAGCTTAGGGATAAGGATGAATTCATCTGTTTGTGTAAAATATTTAATTTAAAAGAGCTTAGCATTTTATGGAAAATTGTAGAATATTTGTTTCATAAAGAATTACATTTCACGAATATACATAGAAATAAATATGCTTTTTCTGGGTTTGTTTTGGATGTTTATAGTCTATAATGAAAAATTGTGTACAGAGATTAATGGGGATCCTGTTGATCAGACATTTTATTTCTTTGGCAGGTACAGAAGAAAATATTTTCAATAACTTATCATCTAGTAGTTTTCCCTCAACAGTGACTCTTTCAGCTTCCAATGCATAATATGTCTGCTTTATTATTCCAAAATATATAATTTCCCAGTTTCTTATTCAGGCAATATATTATGGGTTAACCACAGTTCCCTTGAAATGAACAAACCTTTATCTCTGACAACATTAAAATCCCACTATCCCACAAACAAGATAAGGATTCTGTGTGAATCAGTCATTTGGATGCAAGGAGTTCCCACGTAATGATATAGGGTATTTTGCACTTCCAATTTTAAACCAAAGGGTAACTACGGTAAAGAAGCATGGTAAGAAAAAGATAGAATATTCTTTGACTTAGGCTTTGTAAATCTTTACTTGAAATGAAGAATAGAGACAATGGATTGTGTTTATATTTTAAAGTTTAAACATTTTTTACTCTTGTACTACACTGAAGTTAACTGGTAAAGCTCAATTTATCTTAAGAAGAAATGGAGCCCTCAGAAAAGCACTCAGAATAAAAACGAAAGAAGCTTTGGCTACTATATTCACTTCCTTTTCAGAGCTGTCCCCCTCAATCTCAGTTGCACACCAGTCTAGAGCTGCTCCTCATCCAGGTACATGACACTCACCATCATTCATTCAACTTACTTTCTGTGAGCCATGGGCATCATGGCTCAGTCCTGGGTTTACAAGAGAGAGATTAAAAGAACATTGCTATGTCATTACATGTCTCTTCTCTCCTCATCATTTAGAATTCATTAAGGATCAGTGGCACCAGGACAAAAGGTTCATGTAAGGATTTTGTAATATAAAAAGGGTCAGAGGTTGGTTCAGTGGGCTGAAAGGGATGAAAAAGAGGGGGACATGAGCCAGAGTTGGGCTTTAGGTAGTCACAATAAGTGAGAAAAGTGCCTATAAAACTCTCTTAATGCCAAAATGCGTTGTGAAATTCAATCTCTTACTTTTTGCTTTGGATACTCAATAAAGGTGTTCTTATGCAGACAGCTGGAAGCAAGCACAGATGTTATCTGTTAAGTGTCTGTCACTTAAGAGCAGCCTTTCTCGACCTTTTTTACATGGGGGAGTACTTGAAATAACGTTTTGGTCTCAAGGAATCCCTTCTACAATTACTATATTCACAAATCACAGTACATTAGTGTGATGGTAAGTGGGAACAATGCCCCTTTCATTGCTGGCCAGTGGGAGGATTTTTACCCATACAGTTAGCCAAAAAGATCATTGGTGAGTAGTAACTGACCTGAGTGGTAACTGACCTGAGAGGCACAAATTGCTCATGGCTCAAGGAATCTCTAGCAACCTCTGGAGGAACCCTAAGATTCCACAAATCCCTGGTTAAAAAATGCTGCTCTAGAGGGTTTTTCGTATTAGTACCACTTAGCCATATATAGGCAAAGTAAAATCAAATCTGAGTAAGTTAAAAAATGTGGACTAAGTTGGGAAAAAGCAATTGTCACATTTTAGTCGCAGTGAATGTGAAGTGAATACATACACAGTATATGCATAGCACTAAACAAGAGAGTTGATGTCCTCTCAGCAAAACTGACAAATACTGATGTTACCTCCAGGCCTGGGCTGTGCACACCAATCTTCAACCCCTCCCAATAACCTATCTCCCAAATTTTAAACTGCTGAAAAAGGTACACCTTGGGATAGAGAAGACATGAAGCTTATAAAGTGCACTGCAATGAAATTGGCCATGGCTCTATTACAATACATATTAGGTGTGGCTTATAGGGACATGTCAGTGTTGGCAGTGAGTCCAACAAGGGACCAGACAGAAGTGTTCATGTACCCAATCAGCCTGCGTGACAATACTTGGATCTGCAGGATAGGCCCTGAACTGTACAGGTCAGGATCTCACACCTGCCGGTAAGTTTCTACATAAGGAGACCAGTTGCCACCAAACAATCAAAGGCTCCCTAAGAGTTTTCAACTTCTAAACAGACAGATATTTTCATTTATAATATAATTTGAAATATTAGTTGCTGTTGAGATGAAAGGTACTCCCATTTATAGAATAAAATATGAGGTACATGGATATGGAATAGTCTGTACCAACTATACATAGCCACTTATTATTATTATTACACAGCATTTATATAGCACAAACATATTACACATTACTGAACAAAGTCCATGGTCATAGCCCTAGCTGTCCCTTAAAGGGGCTTACAATCTGATGTCCCTACCATAGTCATATGTCTTTACCACAGTCTAAGGTCAATTTAGAGGGAAGCCTTAACTTAACTGCATGTTTTTGGAATGTGGGAAGAAACCGGAGTACCCGGAGGAAACCCACACAAACACAGGGAGAACCTGCAAACTCCGTGCAGATAATGTCCTGGCCGAGATTCAAATCTGGGACCTAGTGCTGCAAAGGCCAGAGTGCTAACCACTAAGCCACTGTTCTGCCCTAGAGGCCAGTGAAACAATTGTATGGACCCTGCAAACAGCATTGTATACTGCTTGGGCTTGTTGTGATCGGAACATCCCATTGATATCAGAGGTCCTTGTTGTGAAGCAGCCTTCGTAACCATTATTTCCATATGGTCTACTGGCTTTGGAGCTTCAGAACCATTTCATCTTAGAGGGGCAGCACCCAAAGGATGAATAAGCATTCATGAGATGACCTCCTACCGTCCTACTGTAAATACAGGAAGCTTGTACATGATGGTTGTATTACGTGAGATCTTGTTCTGAACTAACATATTACATTTTTATTGTGTGCTACCACAATAGGAGCTTTTCTATAATGCACATGTGTTTTTTATCCTATTTTTCATCATAGCACAACCAAATATTGTTTGTATATCATTTTATTATGTACTGTTCCACCTTTTAAAATATTAACTATATTTTAATAAGTTGGTACTCTGAGTTCTATGCTCACAATTTCTAAAATTTTGCATTCTAGAATTACATACCTGCTTCGTATATCTAGGGCCTGTAGGCTTGGTAGTATGTTTACTACTTGCATTTTGCATCTTGTGTGTATCTAATATAGATCTGTGTATATATGTGTTTGTGTGCCTAGTTGCCTTACAGCCCAATCCATGGAGGAGTTGCAGGTAGTGGCAAAGGTGTATGAGGTGAAGGCACTAAGGATTCCAACCCACAGGGTAGACTGGGTAGTCCTAGAAGTTTGGTAAAATCACTTAGCTGCTAAACAGCGGCTAGAATACGCAGGAGTGTATGTAGGATTTGTATGTGTGTGTCCATTCAGCTTCATTCTGCCAGATTTTGGGAGAGTGTCCCATTAATGGAAGCTGTACTTAGTGAATCTGTTACTTGTCTCTGCCCACTTCTTTTCAAACAATCCTTGTTTTGACAGTATGATTACACATAAGCAAATATGAAGTAAAAATTACTTGCATGTTGTTCTAAAAATAAATGACCCATTTTCATAAATTAAACAGATAAACTGATAAAAAAAGGAATATTTTGTCCCATGTAGGTTTGGATTGAATATAATCATGACAATTCTGATTTTCCATATTCCTTGAAGTTTTCTGATGGTGACAGCTACAAAGCTGATGACAGTTATGTGCATATTTTAAAAAGATTCTGCAGCATTTTCACTGACCATCACTAGTTCAAGTTTTTACAATTCTATGTTAGGCCAGAAAATGTTTTTATCCTTAAAACAATCAGTCATAAGTGATAATTTCATATATGAATCAAACCAATTGTGGAAAAAATATGTCTAATCAGATCAGGTAGAAAATTGTCTGTGGGCAGCCTTAGTTGTTAAATGTAAAGTACATCTGTCTAAGAGCCATTGTGTTGAAAGTTAAAAAACAGATGTTTCATGCGGAATACATAAGATATGCTGTTCATGTGATAAGTTTGCTCAGTTTAGCTCTCTATTAATAATTCCACTATTCCTTCACAAGAATAATGCAAGGAAATGGTGGCTATCAAGTGTAGGGTTTGTCCTGAGAGTCTACTTCCAGTAAAGGGAAGGAATAGTTCAAAAATTTGCAACAGTAAAAATAAAAGTATGCAAGGTATACTAGTCAGTTCTCTGAAATACTAGCAACAATCTTTTTGGTAAGCTGGCGGTAAAAAGGGGACAGAAGTGTTCCATTGGAAACTAGGAAAATAGACTTTGGCTTTTTAAATCTATGAAAACATATAGGTTATAATTTAAATATAGGAATTGTAAATGCAAATGTAGGGGAAGACTAAAAAGACAGATAACCTGTCAGTGACAAACTTTTATACAGTGACCCAATCTAGTTAAGACTGACTGCAGTTGCACTGTCTTTATTGTGATTGGTAGTAATAAACTCTGGGATAGGAAATTAGAACCTGTAATGGAATGGAAGTGTGAAGATGATGTGATAAGATGGCAAAAATGATTACTTGTGTAGGAGAGTTGGGCATCCCATTAAGCAGGATTGAGTCACATGTTCCAGGCAGTTACAGAACTTTGTGTTCCACTGCACTGCAGGTGTTGGAAAAGTATTCATGGGTCGTGCATTAGAGGAGTGGTGCCCCTAAGGGGACCAGTTAAAAGCCTTTCCTATTCTAATATTATTAGAAAATAGCCATAAATGAATGATTATTACTGTATTTGTTTGTAGTAATATTCATACATATTTATCGTTTTACCTGTGATCTGAGGATATAATAAAACTAATATAGTACAGAGATTATGGTTAAGGTTTAACATTAATGATCCCAGACACAATTCTGGCATCCGGCACACATTGCAGAGCATTCTGCATGGACTTGTGCCAATCAGATGTACAATGAAGCCGCCAGCTTGACAATCATGTGCAGAATTATCAAAACTGCTACAGTAGCTTTACTCAGCAGTAATAGATGCCAAAAGGATGAGCTAAACAAGTGAATTCAAATGCTGTGAGTGAGAGTACAATATGGAAGAAATGAACTATGGAAAATATATTGAGAAGAGCATTACAGTAAAGCAATAAAACACAAATTTCAGGTATAGTAATACTGTGTTAGTCAAAGGCATTAAAGAATTGATAGAGTGAATATAGTAGTGGTATGATTGGGGAAGTCAAGAAGAGTTTTACTGTCTTGTTCCAGTCAGTTAGTTGCTCAGCTGAGCCACTGTTTTGTTTTTTTTTAATTTGTGCTGAAGTTGCTACAATAAAGATACAGGCCGGAGCCTGCTGAATTTTAACTGAATAAATACCAAAGGGTTTTCTTTCCCCAACAGGGATAATTTGCATGGGTTTTAACCACCTGAGCGTTACACTGAGGTCTAGATTTCTGTACCAAAAGCGTTACAGGTTTTCATGAAATTTTTTTTTTTAAATTGTAGACCTGTAACTTACAGAAATATGTCCGAATAGGGGTCTAGTAGATATAATGAATATAAAAAAATGTTTGAAACAC
>NC_092862.1:92684415-92708448 GCF_032062135.1 Pyxicephalus adspersus
TTCAATTTGAATTTCCCGCACACGCGCCGACGTCATCGCGCACGCACGCACAAGAAGCCGGCCGGCTGTTTTTTTCTCCGCCGGCCGGCTTCTTGTTTCAGAGAGCACCCGGCGCTGGAACGAGAAGGACGTGGGATCGCGGGACCAGGTAAGAAGCCGGCCGGCAGCTGGAACACGGACCCGACGCTGGATGAGCACAGCGGGACCAGGTAAGTGGGATTTTAATATAGGCGAAAAAGTACGGGGTTATCGAAAGTTGCAAAAAATTTTTGCACGAAAAAGTACGGGGTTAGCGGTTGGGAGGTTAATGGTGCCAAATATCAACACTAACAACACGGTATATGTTAAAAAACAATTAGTTGCAATTTATTATACAATATTATAAAAAAACTTATCACAAAACGATAAATGCTTGCAAAATGCAAATAATGACAATTCAGTAATCACATAATTTGTAATGATACACAATACCTTTTACAGTCCTTAACGCGTTTTACCAATAGGCTTCATCAGAAGGACAGAGCATTATTAGTACCGCATCTATGTATTTGTTCAGATTTGTTAAAGATTCGGGTTGGTATTATGTCATTCAAGAAATGATGTTGGAAAGCAAGAATATTTGTTTAAATACCATAACACAGACTTTTCTTGTGCAGTTAGGAGTGATGTGACCCCATAGAATTGTAGGTAGTCTCTTTTAGTGCACCACACTATATATAATCAAAAAGATAAAATATCACCTTTTGCAGTATTGTCTTCAGATTTAGAGCAAAATAGAGCACCTTTTTGTTCTTTAGTTGTTAATTTTCCTGGGGTCACTCTTTCACTGCTTCCTGTCTGAATTTTAACTGAAGCCTGCTGTCTCATGTTTGGACCATCCTGACACCCCGTTGCTATGGGTGATCTCACAAGTGCTATTGCCATTAATGAAGCAGGTGCCTAACATATTTTTAGGTGAGAGTTGTTATTGGGAGAAGAATTTGAACATACTGAAAATTAAGTGCGTATTCCCTGCCCCAGATAATCCATTATCTGGCCATGGAATAAGATCATCTTCCCACCACTCATCTTAAAGTGTGCAATACCATAAGAGTTTTGCTTTAATATGCAGTGTGATATTCTCAAAGATTATAAAACAGGAGAAAGATTCTCTTATTAGTAACACACAATACGTTTATTATCACAAGACACCACTCCACTTCCATGTAGTCCTTAACATGTCAAAAGTGTATACTTCTACTGTCTACTTCTGCAATACCTCACCCCGCACTTTCCCCTTCCGATTGTTTACATTCCACAGAGGGACAGACATTTTTTCAGATGTTTAGGCCACATTGACCCATCCTCTAGCCAGGTAACAAAACAACAAACAGCAGATACTTCTCTAAACCATTGCAATGGCTTTCATACCTTACTAACACAATGCAAATTATTTATAAAAATCATGCTCCAATATCCACTAAACATTGGATAAGGTTAACTTTTATAGCTTTTTACCTAATATTAAACTACACACTCATTTGGAATAACCAAAATAATGACATCCACAGCAAAATAACACCAGGTGTCAATATCCTGGCAGTACATGATGAATATCAGCTGAAACAGAGTGCAGTTTCCAAAAAGCTAAATGATCCATACTGTTCTCACTAAATGCTAATGCAATCATCTATGTCAGTTTTTTTTTATCATTTTGAATTTTGTTTTATTATTTTGAAATGTCTCTTATATTTTTGATGGATCTGTTATCTATTCGTAAAGAACTTGCTTTTCACACATTGTAATCTCTGAGTCTGAGTTGCATTTTACTTAGAATAAATTGAGTTTGGTAGAAATGCCTGCTAACATTGATCACTGTTCCCTGAGATAGTGATCACATTAAAATCAAACTTCAAAGTCACACACACAAGAGTGGGAATGTTGCATTCTGAGTCTGATCAGCACTTACTTTAACATTTTTACTGAATTTTATTACTTCTGGTGAGCAATTGTTGGACCTTCTGTGTAATGGTACTTTTTATTCGGTAATATTGTAGTATTTTTTATTCCTTCCAGACTTTCTTTGAAAGAAATTGTCGCTCTGATGACTGTCCTGCTGATTTACATCTAAAAGGTCAACTACTGCTTTCAAGGTAAGTGCCGTCTTGTTCAGTGATCATTAAAGGATACTACAAGCATTTATGGTTACTAAAAAAGTGTCAGTTTCAGGGATTCTTTGTTTTTGTTTTTTTATGTGTACTTATGGCTAGTAGAATATATTACTATTTCTATATTATTTTATGAGCTGACCTTTGTAATTTGAAAGCAGAACATGAAAGTAAATCTCAGCAGCGCATAAAGTTTAATTGAGAGAAATCTTAAGGCACTGCTAGTTGTCTAAATTGACAACGAGCAGTGTCCTAAGTTTTCTTTTTGAACACCTTAAAATATGGGCAGCTCTGATATTTAAAAAACGTCTGTGCCCTTCTCTGTGCCTTCTGCACGTCATGATTGGTCAGTAATGATGACTATCATAGTTATGGAGCAATAGTGAGTTTTACACTTAAAAGCAGAGAATGGATTTTGTCTACACTACAGACATCTCTATTTTTTTTTTAGTTAACTGTCATTTAAATTCACGTTGTTTTGTAGTTGTTGTTCTGGTTGCAGTTGTGTTTATTGAGATATACTGCTTATTTTAAAAAATTCTATGCTAAGATGTACGATAAAACAAGTTGCCAAACAATCCATTGAGCTAATTAAATAGCATCTTTCTGCAAGGGAATGTCAGTTATAACACATTGCTTGCCCATGCAAATTAATGTAGGAGCTTGGAAAGTTAAAGAGTGCCCCCTAATGGAATCTTAAATGTGCATTGTACCACAAACCAACACTTACAGAAATGTAACAGATTAGTTACTAATATAAAAGCAAATAAAATAAAATGAATGTGGTTTAGTTTCTGCATTGTCTGGATTGTGGGATTGCTGGGTGTCTTCCTAAACTGCCTACATAAGCACCAGCAGAAATGTGTTCTGCAAAAAACAGCTACTGATTTCATACAGCAGTAACATTTCTGAAAAGGGAACTAAATACCAATCACTCATTGGCAGTCATGAAATTTCTTGTATGTTGTATGCTTTCAATTAATATAGAAAAAACAAAATTAGTACAATAAAAATAAAGTTAGTCAGAGTTGGAATCAGAGTCAGAGGAACTATAAACTGTTGAGTTCAAAGTTTTATGTACTGACTACACAGCCCAGGCTTTAACACACACACACATATACATACACACGCCATTTTTGTGCGACTCAGTAAAACATCATTACTTTTTACCTTCCAGTGCAAAATTTACAAATAACTTTCCACCACCATGTCCTGTTAAAAAAATTAAAAATACAGTTTTGGTTACCTGCTTTTTACAGACAAATTCTTAGCAAGTAATATTTTAAAGGAGCTCCAAAGGAATTTAGCATAATTGCAGGACAAAGTTTTTGTAGCTGCTGAAACATCCTGACATAAAATATCCAGTTCAGGGTATGCACAGTCATACTGTGCCTAAAGTTGAAATCAAAGCAAATAATTAAATGCACAGATGAAATACACATTTGTAGGAGTTGTTTTACCTGCCAAAGGATTTGTATTTCTTAAACAATCAGAAAAAATACCCTTTTATCCATCACATTATGAAGAAACAAAAACACACAATGATTAAAATAATCTACAAACATGGAATAGCAAATATTTGAATAATTGATTCCACTGTATGGAAAAAAGGAGTTACTAAGCCCCAAACTTAGTTACTAACCCCAAAATATTCAAGTAACCCTTGCAACAACTTGTGCCAAAGTTCATGCATCTACACACTAGTAAATCAACCATGGAACAGCTGAAAATGAAGAAATAAAGGGATATGGGCAGTCCCAGTCAAAGCCATGATTTGAGAGCCAAATACAAAATGTAGGCGATTTATAAAGGGGTGCTCAAAGAAAGTAGCACAAACATATTGTAATTGCAAATATTTTCATGGAGTAGTGGTCAATTCAAAACTCTTACTATTTCTGCTACTGGTGTAATACCAGCTCATGGGACTTTCCTTATTTAATTATATAATTTATATATATTTTATATCATTATTTTAAAAATTTCCATTGGATGTTCATGCTTTTATACATGTGTGTATGTATAATGAGTAACAGTCAAGTGGATGTATTATATATATATACCAGCAAAACCTAGTAAGGGAGTAAATGTATTGCCACTGACTGTTCATATCAGGATCTGATTGTATCAAACCTAATTAAAAGCAAAAAGTAATTAAAAATATAGCATTGTCACTATTGTATTTACATGTAATTCATCTCTGTATCACATTATTTTGTAAGAAACTATAGTGTTTGTGAGCAATAAAGCACTCAGCATCAACCAACTTTGAGCAATGATAGAGAAAGAACCAAAGGATACTTAGATGTATGAAATAGTGCTGAGTCCACACTTTGTAGTTATTTGAGGAATCCCAGTGATGTCATCCCTGATGCTATTGAAATTTATGATGAGCTTTGGTAGCTCTGGGTTTTGCCTTCTAATACTGCAGTGGTGATCTATAGCATGTAGATAACAGCAGATCTCTCACTGAAAAGGAGTATGTGTACTCCAAGTCTACACTAAATAAATGTTTTAAAACACGAAAAATAAGTAAAAAATATATTTTTAAAAGGAAAACAATGGAACAAACCTTGATGACATCTGATGAAATCTGACCATTAAATTCTGTGCAAACATGTTTTATCATTTGCAGTTCTTTTTCAGTGAGTGCATTGTACAGTAATATCAAAATAAAAGTTCTAGTATCAAAAATAAAAAGTTCTAATGAATTAAAGAGTGAGTTTAGAGTATTACCAGCATGCTGTGTTGAATGCAAAATGCACAAAAATAAAATGTTTATTTATTCCTTTTTGTATTACCATTTAAGAAATGTTTTCTTACTTCCTGTTCCAGTGACAGCATACAGGAAATGAAAAAGAATCTTTCACTTGGGATATGGCAACTAATCAGATACATTTTAATGTTCTGTCTTGTAAATGACTCAAGAAATAAAAACTAGTTTTTGCTAGTGTAAGGAGACTATACTGGGTACAACAGAAACAAATTCCTGTGTTATAGTTTATACAATCTGAGGATTTATCATAAAGTTGCAGTACATTTTGGCTCATTCACTTAAAGCTATTAGGCTACAAATAAGTTTTTATGTACCTGGTATTATACAGACTGTGTGCTCAGTGAAATTCATTTTAGAAGGGATGCTTTTACATTCTGCAGGGACCACTTTATGACTTTACAGTTAGTATGGAAGATTTATAGCAGATGCTGAAGTTGGCTGGCATGCTATGTATTTGTAGCATGAGCTATACATAACAGCTAGCTTAATCTTAGTTCTGAAAGATGAAGAAATATCAGCTTGCTCCCCAGCAGTGTCCTTTCTTTCTCATTGAATGGATTGATTACTTCCATATGTCCTTTTTCAGGCACTCTTTTTAACCTGAAATTCGGTATAATTGTTACCTATACCTAATAATCAACCAGTCATGAAAACTGGTGTATTGTCACATTCACATATCTTTCTATCTTCATATACTGTACTGTATAGTTTATTTCCCATTCACATTGGCTGAGTGTTTTGTGATGTATTAAAACCTCCCAGTCCTCATAAATGTCATTGCATTCTCAGGCATAAGTATTTTATTTCAGCATTTTTATGTTGATCCAGAACCTGCAGGGGGCTAACACCTGGCCCCTCTGCAGGAATGTATGAGTAGCTATAATACCAGTTGTGTGTGATTATTTAGGAGGACCTTCCACCTGGTTATAAAAAAATCAGCAGGTCCATATACTGTTCCTGCTGCATATTAAAAAAACAAATATCTTGCAGTCTATAAGTTCCAGTGCTGTCTTCCTTGTTTTAGATGTCTTTGCAGATTTTTTTTCTTCCATACCACCATATTGAATTTAGAATTCAGCTGTCACTTTTTCAGTGTCACATATTTCCACAGCTGTCCCTCTGCTGATACACTGCAGCCCCTTTTGATGTGCTATTGTACACACGTGAGATCGGCAAACTGGGGGTAGATTGTCTTAAAGCCCATGGGCATATCTACATTACTTATCCAAGGATACTTTAGGAAAGAATACTCACATGCCAAGCCAAGTGTCAGCAGGGGTCAGTGTAATGAAAGGGCTGGCTTAAAAAAAAAAAACCCTATTGACCCTTTTATCCCTGGTGGCCATTGGTTCATTGTTCTGCTTATACATTTATTTTAATATATAATATAGATTCTGTATATCAATTTGCTATGGCACTGATTTTTTATTCAACCTAATTTGCCAAACCCATGGTAGGATAACCTGAATATTTTCCCTAGACTGATTCAAACTACATTTTTAGACATGTGAGACATACCAGGACCGGAACACATGGAAGCTGGTCAGGAATAATTAGACAAGTATGTCCTTGCAAAGGGCAAATTGACACACATTAATAAATAACCACAGGAAGGGCGGAAACAAGGTGCAAACAATGATGACTGAGGCAAGTCAAGGATATACAAGATAGGCTGGAGATACATAAAAATGAAACCTGGCCTATGACAATGTAGATAAATGGAAACCTAGATTGTGTAGAGGAAAGTTACAATGCGATCCTGTGTTTTAGTAAAATGTAAAATGTTTATATATTAAACTGCAAAATTTTTAAAATAAAACAACATTAAAAAAGTAATATAGGTGGTATACAAAAAAATAACAATTTATACATTCCAAATATTGATAGTTCATGCAGTACGGGAAAGTACTGTAAAATAATTGTATCCTGCAACTCAATATAGTTGGGGGCCACATTATCAAACAAACAAACAGATTATTAATATTAGCCAGAATTTATATAGTGTAGACATATTATGAAGCACTTTTTAAAGTCCATTGTCATATCACTAACTGTTCCTCAAAGGGGCCCACAATCTAATGTCATTAAGATAGTCTAAGGACAATTTTTGAGAGAAAGCTTATTAACCTCAGCCGCATGTTTTTTTGGGATGTGGGAGGAAACCACCCAGACACAGGGAGATACAAACTCCGTTCAGATAAAGTCCTGTCTGGGATACGAAACTGTGACCTAGTGCTGCCAAGGCGAGAGCGCTAACCACTGAGCCAACCGTGCTGATTGTCTTTGATCTGTAGCACTGACAGAAAACTGCTGTTTTTTTAAAAAAAAAATCTGCATGTAGATACACTAAAGCTGTCATCAGGTTTTTGAGCCCCTGTGCACTTTTAGTATAAATTGTATCTGAAGGAAAATCAACACCAAAAGCATTCCAGTCTAATACAGGGCTTTTCTCATACTATAAGATGATTTAGTGGTTTCCAGGGTGCTTTGAGATGTTTTGTTACATTTACTTATACCATAGCAGAAAATGTGCTGTAAATAGAATGTAACAATTTTTCTTTATTTGTTACAGCTTTGACTCAAAAACTGAGTATTTGGCATTGGGAGCTGTGAAGAACATTTCCCTCAATATCACCATCTCCAATAAAGGCGATGATGCTTATGACACTAATGTCTTCTTCAATTTTTCGAGGGAGCTGTACTTTATTAAAATGTGGCAAGAGGTAAGAAGCTGTTTGGATGTTAATATTGCTATTCTTTTTTATATAATATTGTACAGCACTTTTCTTTCTAGAAAAGCTATCAAACATACAGTATGTTCTGAATGATCGTTATTCATATGAATTTAAAGCTGAGAGAAGAGCACATTTTTAAATTGTGGGTTTTCTTACCTACACATTCACCTAGCAGGTTGATAATATGTTGGAACTATAGCGCTTGTCCCATATAGTAGGGATGTAGCATAATTGCATGGGTTTAGTTGAGGGGATTTCTTTTTAAAAAGTTACAGGCTTGGGCAGTTTAATCCCTCTACATCTGTGGATAATGGCTTTACCAGACTACTCTTAAACTGCTCCAGATATTACTTTTCTAGCAAGCATCACTTGGTAAATGATTGGCTGCATAGTAATAATTTGAATTTTTTCTCAAGCTGTTTTATCAGTTAAACCTTATTTTGATGCACTGTACCACGCATTGGTTTTAAGTCTGTTCTACCAAACCCCAGTGATGATAACAGTACCTCTATAGAGCAAAGGTGTCTTAAAGACTTCATGAAAAAGAACTAAATGTTTTGTCAATTGACCATTTATCCTTTTTATTGGCTCTGACACAGAGTCAGTTTTTAGTATTTGCCCAAACTAAACCAGGGAGTCAACCTCCAGTGAGTAACATCACTGTAGGTAATACATGATAAAACAAATTAGGCTGAAATGATAATATTTATCCTGAAATATGCAGTCAAACCAATCACTTTACTTACAGGTAAATCCATGTGTCCACTGTAACTCATTATTATGTTAAAAGTATCCTGGATCTTGTCAATAGCCATAGGAAATCAGGAAAAAATGTGGTCTTAATCTGAATGGATTTACAAGTTAGTTGAAATCAGCTGCTTTGTGTATATTCATACTCCACATCTAACATCTTCAGGTATTTTTGGGATTTTTTTTATACAATGCGTCTGGAGGAAAAGAACTTTAATCTCTGGATAAGGAAGGGATTCTTCACTGTAAGGTCTGTGAAAATGTGTAATCGGCTCCCTCAGGAAGTATTTTTAGCAAATTCTATAGATTACTATAAGAAAAAGCTGGATGATTTTCTTGACGCAAAGAATATAACTGAGTATTAAAGTTTTAAAGTATAGAAAACAGTGACTGTTGATCCATGTTGAGCAAATTGAACGAGGGTTTTTTTTGCCTTACTTTAGATCAACGATGTCTTTTTTATCTGTAATATGTTTATTTCCCTAGTGGTTGAACTTGATGTCTTTTTTCAACCTAACTAACTGACTATTAACTGATTAATTTTGCATTGCTTTACAGAGTACATAGATGTATCACTATTATGTTAATGATATGTGGGTACCTGGATGATCCAGCAAACCTAGAATGGATCTGGTCCAGGGTTTAAAACATTTGCTTAAAAATAGCAAAATATGTTTGAGAAATTCATTCCAGGTTTGCTGGATCACCCAGGTTCACTGATGAAAGTGTATCCTCTCCAGCCTTGGAGATCTTCAATAAATCAGGCTTTTTGTGTAAGAACTCTTGCTGTGACTAATATGAAAATTACTACTAGTGTAGGATATTGTGTATATATTAGGCAAAATAACATATTCTCCATCCCCCATTTTCTTCCCCCAAAATCCCTCCATGCATCCTTTCCACTCCAAAGTCTCAGGCAATATATACATTTTAGACCAAGCTCTAACTAAAGATAAAGGTCTTTGAATGACTCTAGGCTTTAAGGGCACTGGTGCAAAAACCTGTAATGGCCCAAGAGCAGAAAAAAGGTATACCAGCCACATTTCAAATGGCAACTTGAATGGAAAGTTCTTTTTCATAACTGTCAAAGTCACTGATTCATGATGATTGATGTACAAATTACATATTTCATCGACATAGTAGCAAACCCCCTGGTCTCATTTTCTTACTGCTACCACAAACACAGCACATCAACCACATTTGCTAGCTTACATTCCATACTTGAGTCAAGTCCCCACATCTATCATAACACATATCTTATTCAAAAACCATATCACTTTTCCAGGCTGCCATGACATAAATCTTCATCAACATAAAAAAATATTGAGTGGAAAGTTTTGCCCAATGCTGACAAATTCCTGCCTTCTTGATTACCTTTACCATACCTCCAACTTTTTCCTTTTCTTTCTAACCCGTTTAATTGTGTAATTAACAACACTATTTATATAGTAACAGGAAGTAAAGAAACATGCAACCAAGGACCGGAACACCCATATTCCAGGTAAACGGGAGTTAGGAATTTTGGTTCAGAGATTTTGCTGATGGAGTGTCCAAGGCATATAATTGGTGCCAGGGACTGATTCCACATTATTAGTCTCCATCTATACTAAATATCTTTCCATGGTGAACTGATCTTTTAACACTTATTTTAATTTTTTAGGAAGTTATCAGAATGTAGTTGGATATGGTAATTTGGTAGGACAGCAGTTAATACGCAACATGCAGCTTTTTTTAGTATCCAATCAAAAATACATTTTCATTGGAGCCTTTTTATAAGATAAGGCTATTTATTTAATTTCTCTAGCCTATTTGAGATCACAGGTCTTTTCATTATGTTGTTTTTGTGTGGGTCCAATCTACCTTTTGTTAGAAGATACTCATCTGTCCGGCAACCCCGTTCTGTGCACCATCGCAGTATAAAACACCGTTTGTTCTGTCTAGCAATGTCATTTACAGCAGCCAGGAGAGCTAAGATAGCAGCAGCCCCTGCTTCCCTTTACTCGTGCAGCCTGATGTATTTATGGCATCCCCAGCATCTATTGTTAGGCTGCGCACAGCTGAAGGGGATTCTAGAGGCTGATAAGCTCTTGACTCAGTCCTGCACTGCTATTGGCTGCTGGGACTTTATAGCCTCTCTGCTCCACATCACTATTGCCTGTTGTAGTGTATAGCTGGGCTAATCTGTGCTGAAGTGTGTTTTCGTCTGATTTACTGTTCCTGACCTTGCCTGTTCTTGACCTATTGTTTGTATGCAACCTGGACCGACCTTTTGCCTGTGAAAAATATAGTAATTTATAAATATGTATGGTCAATAAATTCTGTGTAACTTGACCACTTTTAAGTAGAGGTTTGGTAGAACCAAGTAATAGAACTTTCCAAATTTGACTTAATTATACTTGAATTCTACTTAAATATCCTTATCAGACGGTTAAACCTTTATACACCAGGGAGTCTAACCCCCAAACTTAACCCAAGGGTTAGGAATCAACCTCATTACCAGGTACAGTGTACAGCTCAGCAAATACAGCCAGCTGCCATGGCCCTAGTCATAGGGTATAGTGTAGGGCTCAGTGAATCCTGCCAGCAGGCGATGACAGGCCCACCATACAATATACTGCCACTTCCCTATCTGCTCCAATCACCAATAAACAGCATTGTTCACCCACATTCTCTTTTCATCATCAAGCTTAGTGGCTAAATAAATGGCCATGTTTTTTGAGAATAAACAGTTTTATGTTTTAGAGACTATGGATTGTAGTTAAATCATTATTACCTCTATTCTATAAAAATGTATTGCAAAAGTATGTTAACCAGCAGTGCCAGATTAGAGATAATTTGTATGTCTAGTTTTATATGTGTTTCTGATCTCTCACAGTAACACCTTTAAAAAGACTCATGTTTCCCTTTACAAACACAAATAAATGTTCTGATTAAAATGTGTGTCTGCATGCAAAGGTCAACAAGAGCTGCAGACACCATGTTAGTTTTGGACACAACTGTCTAGGCTTTCATTATATCACATTTACCCTTTCTTCATTCAGGGCCTCCTTGGTATGTACTGTATAGAAGTA
The DNA here is from genome assembly GCF_032062135.1 of Pyxicephalus adspersus. Lineage (NCBI taxonomy): Eukaryota > Metazoa > Chordata > Amphibia > Anura > Pyxicephalidae > Pyxicephalus > Pyxicephalus adspersus. Next base: position 92,695,892 of record NC_092862.1, read on the forward strand.
TTACAGCTAACAGAAAGAATGTGTAGTGCTAGTGCATAAAATATGTAGTTATGTTTTTCTTTTTAAATTTCGCAGATGTACATGTGCAATTTGCAGTTGGCCATGTGTGAATATTATTGTGACAAGTATGGCTCCAGTTTGCATTGAGATCAATTATCACCTAATCATTGGGCAGGATAGCTTATAAAACATGCATAATAAACATACATTCTTAGATTATTTTTCATTTGTAATAGGACACTGAAATATATACTTTTTCTCATTAATGGACATTTAAAGCATGTTGCGGTCATTCAGTTTATAGAATATTGTGCCATGTATACTGCACATCCACTGCCGGTAAAATGGAGAAAAATTAAAAGGTACCTTTTAAATATGCTTGAAAGTGTTTGAACACCTATTTTTTATATTTTGAAACCATCACTACTTCCCACCACTACATTTGTCTTATCCTATTGTGTGTAAATTCCCCCACCTACTAGATTGTAAGCTCTTTGGGGCAGGGTCCTCTCCTCCTGTATCTCTGTCTGTATTAGTCTGTCATTTGAACTGCTATTTAATGTACAGCGCTGCATAATATGTTGGTGCTTTATAAATCCTGTTTATTAACCACCTGGGCGTTACACTGAGGTCTAGATTTCTGTACCAAAAGCGTTACAGGTTTTAATGAATTTTTTTTTTTTAAATTGTAGACCTGTAACTTACAGAAATATGTCCGAATAGGGGTCTAGTAGATATCATGAATATAAAAAATGTTTGAAACACACAATCATGTAAAAAAAAAAAATACTTTTAATAAAATTAAAATACACAAAAATCAGCTTAAACAAGAATACATAAATAAATGAAAAATACTGAAAATGCGATAATTCGGTATACTGAAAAATAATATATTTTTCTAAAACACCTCCCTAGTGTCCAACCGTCCAACGTCACATACCTATAGACAAAACCACATATATATATTTTGTATTATTTTGTATTGAATTGGATACAGAACTTCGTATTGAATCCAATACAAAATATTTGAATTTCCCGCTACGAACCCCATCGACGGGCCCACGCACGGACATCATCAGGAATCGCCGAGGGACGCGTACGCGAATGCCGGGTATTCTAAATCTTTCCAAACTTCCATGCAAAAAGTGTAACATTTTTTGCATGGAAATTTATTTTGGATTGTAGGCTCTAATTCACCGAATTACAGCCTAACTCACCGGAATATGTCCAAAATTTTATAAATTTAATAATAATTTTTTTTTTATAAAACATAAAAAAACCTTTAAAAAAAAATCTTAAAAAAACTAAAAAAAAGTTTAAAAGTTTGTAATGTACAGTAGCTTATATAATATTTATATAATACAATTATATATATATATTGTATAAGGATTTCTTTGTATTGGACTCAATACAGCTTTTTTGTATTGAGTTCAATGCAAAGGAACTCAATACAAAATTTTGAATTTCCCGCCCCGCCTCCCTCCTGCGCCGACGCATGCAGCGACGTCACTGGGAAACCCCGGTGATCGTCACTGCACTCGCCGGCTGAAGACAGAAGACATCTCCGGAGGAGCGGAGGGAGAAGGTGAGTATTTTTTATTTTTTTCGATCGACGCTGGACAGAACGGAGGGAGAAGAAGCCGGCCGGCTTCTCCTTCCCGGAGAGGACACCTGACGCTGGAGGATGACGCTGGAACACGACGGATGGACGATCGCAGCGGGACCAGGTAAGTGATCCATAAACCCGAACTTTTCTCACTGTATTTTCATACAGTGAGAAAAGTTCGGGCTTAACGAAAATTGCAACTTTTTTTAGATGGGAAAAGTTCGGGCTTAACGGTTGGGAGGTTAATAATAATAATAATAATATTAGATGATTGCCTCCACTGTTGAAATGTTCTTTAAAACACAGACTCTGCTTCAAGTGCTTTGCTAAAATGTGCAGTCTTGCACAGAAAACCCCAGGTTTAATAAAGCTTTCCAGGACTGGAGAAAATAGACAGGGTTGCTGGATCACTCAGGCTTTCCCATGATAGTCTATCTTCGCCAGTCTTGTAGAGCTCTGATAAATCAGGCCCAATATCTGCATATTATTGCAGGCTTACATGCCAAACTGTCTCATTTCAACCACATCATTCTGTCATTGCATGCTGACATATTCTACTATAAACCTGTTTATGCAATACCCTTCCATAGGACTTAATTGTAGGTGTAATAAAGTGTGCCGCCATCTTTCATTTTTTTCTTATGATCTCTGACCTTGATTCGCTGTGCCCAGATGATGTTGATTCATTCGTCGTTCATTAATTTCCGGCACACACAGGGGAAGTGCAGCTCAGCTTTATAGTTCCCTAGCGCAATCAGGCAGGTAAGTCACATTATTGCAGAAGCGACATCCCCTGGAATAATGACCTTGCCCCATCATGAATAAGGTTTCTCCAAAGAGCCAGAATGCATGCATGGGCTGACATAACCAACACATATTTTTGTAAGTTTGAGTGGGATCTTGTTGTAGGAGTGTAGGGTAGGGTATAGAAGTTGTGAAGTCATTAGCCACAACTACAGATTGTTAAATATATTATGCATAGTTCTTTTAATGTTGAAATATGAACAGTATTATAGGCAGTTGTGACTTAAGAGCATCATTTCTTTTGTCCCACTAACTCGTAGCATTCCCTTTTACTGGAAATGTTAACCGTGTCTGAGTCTTTTCCTTTTTAGGCTTCAGGCTGGTGTGTTGCCATTCTGTTGTTGATAATATTTCATGTTTCTTAGCAATTAATTGCAAGTGACTGTAAGCAAAGAGCACACGTTATACTCCCTAAAGCTAAAGCTAGAACATAGAAATATGGTCCTTCTCATACACAAAAAAACAATTATCCAGTTAGCAGATCACAGTAACGTTTACAAGTTGTCCACAGGATGCAAAAATACAGATCAAAAGTATGCTTTTTGGAGTATAAGAAGCTTTAAGAGATTTTCTGGAAGATTTTGGAGACAATAAAGTTAACTTAACACTCACTATTCAATGATTCACAATTTGGCTTATTTTACAGTGGTAAACATGTGAAGCAATGCACTTATTGTATTTACAAACAAGAAACATTCTTAAAGTACAGAACACAGAGTACTGTACTGTACAGAGTACAGTGGCAAGCTCCTTATAACCATAATGTTTGCAAAATGCAAAGTACTAAGTTATTTCTTACAGAATGATTGTGAATGAGCATTGTTTGCACTCCCGTGTGACTGCACATGCTTTGGGTGATAATAACAGTGATGTAGTGAAAATAACCTTTTTTAGCAATAGTTAAATAGCTATATCAAGCACTTTATCGCTATACAAACATAGCAAACATGACAGAAAGCACATGCATAACCTGGATACCCATTAGGCATTGTAAAATACATTTAATATTTAATAACAATGAATCATTTTGTATATTTTTATTTCTACAATTCTGTTATATATACAATATGTATGTAACATTTAAATATTCTGAGTTTCTGGAATTTCTACATTAGTAGTAATTTAAAATATAAAAATACTATATGTAAAGCAAATGTATCATATTCAAATTTTTAAGTGCAAGTTCTCTTTTTTTTTTGATGGTTTAGACCAGGGGTCGGCAAACTTTTATGGCCATTTCAGGGGTGAGCGGGAACACACTAGGCCGGACTCTGAGTCTCGCCATAATGGCTCCGCCCCCACCAGGGAACGTCCCCTGAAGTGAAATCCCTCTCCTCCGTATGCATTGCGGAGGAGAGGGATTTACCTTCAGGTAACATTCCCTATTTACTGCGGCGGCAAACATATCAGGCCTGCCGCGGTAAATAGGGGAGCCACAGCAAGAAGGCGGCACCAGAGCTCCGGCGGCTCTGGCTCCGGTAGTTCCTAAGGCCCTCTGGCAGATCCGGCATTAGGCCGGATCGGCCAGGGGGCGTTAGACCGAAACGAACTACCAGCTAAGCCAAATCAGGCCTAAAGGCCAAGTTTGCTGTCCCCTGGTTTAGACCAATGTATTGTAAAAAAAAAAATCTAGTTAGGCAGTATTGAATCTGTAATTTGCGAATTTCAGACAAAGAGTAACACTAGTGCGTTAACTGCTAATACTAATAAGGAAGTAATATAAAAGTGCTACACTTAAAAATCCCATTCATTTTATTTATTTCTTTAGTTGTACTACTGCTAGGTGTATAGATCACACTGTAAGTTTGTCATAGAGTTTTATTTCCTGGGTGGAAGACATCCATTATCATCTAGTCCCCTCCTGCCCACTTACTGTCCCTTGTCCACACCTTTTATTCACTGGATAAGTTTTTTTTCAGTAGTAGATGCTCACATGTCACTGAAAATTGATACATGTGTATCCATTGTAGACAGATTTAAACAAAAATGTCACTTCAACACATAATATTAATGAGCTAATAGTTATCCAGGAAAAACTACAGCTATGTCTGTCTAAGCCCAACTCATGTAACATTTTACAGCATGATTGCAAAATATTCCCTACATATGGGAGGGTGGGTCTGCTTCCTGAATCCTGTGCTATATAGCTTATTTTCTTTCTGCCTAATTTAATACCAGTTAAATTATAATTTCCATTACAGGTTTGAACCTGATTAATGTTTAGGAGAATCTTCTCATCTTTTGCTGCTTTTTTAGACTTTTTACATGAGACAGGCAGCAAGTAATCTGCAGTGGGAGTGTTTGCAACTATCTATCCTACTACCTTGGATAACTACTGTAAAGGGGTCGCCACTTTACTAAAAAAGGAGTGGACTAGTATAGTACTTCTATACCTGGGTGAAAAACTGAAATCCGAGTCAGATCAGTTTTTGGTGCATCTGTTAATATGCAGTAACTTTTTTGTGCAAGAACTTATTTTCCAAACAATGTAATAAACATAGATCTATTAGCTCTGCAGTGTTCCTTTAGGCATTCAAGCACAAGTTTAAGTGGGTTTAGTGGTCTAGACAACACATAGGATATCCTGTGTCATGGGTTGACCTGCACGTCCTACGTGTTATGGAAGTGAAAGAACAGACTCCTAACAAGTCTGGGTGTAGTTGATCTGTCTAGAGGGAGAAAGAAGGGATGCATTATTTGAAGCACTGGGTCAGTCTGCTTTGCTTGGAATGAATTCTTGTACTGTAGAGAGGTTGGTAATAGCAAAATGAACAAAAAAAAATCTTCCCACTTTACTAATATATTGTTTCTCACTGATGCTGTTCTATAAATTTGTATTTTATGTCAGTGAGGTCTTCCTAATCCAGAAATAGCTGTATTTGTAGTAAAGTGTCAGAATCAGCACTTAAGCATGAGTGTGTCAAGTATCAGTGAGCTCCATGAAAGCAGGGTGTGTCTGTTATACTTTGTAATGAGATCATGGAATATGACAGGAAAAGGTACGCCTGAAGCCAAAGAAAACGTCATTTCTGCAATTTGCTTGCTTTCAGCTCTGTTGGAGATATTTTAACAAATATTACAGTAGAACAATAAATGTTATAGTTTCAAGAATAAATTAAACTGTAAGATCATTTGCTATTTGAAAAAATATTGTATTTTGCTACCATATATATGTTTGCTAGGCCATTTTACAAAGAGGTAAAGAGCATGTGCCCCAGGCTCTTGATTTAATATTGTGGTCACTGTTTATTATGTTCATTGATAAAGGCTGGAGCTTGGACATTTATTCTGCAGCTTTATACAGATGTCAGTGAACTGTCCATTTTGCTCAAACTACAGGTTAACATCTGTAACACAGTCATACCCACAGTGAGACTAATTTTGGGGGAAGGTTAATTGACCAAGCAGTACATTTTCTACATTTTGAGATACAATTCGCTTCTGCAATAAAACATACTTACCTGCCTGCATGCAAACTTCTTTTCTAAATACACTGAGCTGTGCATGCTCATCCTTAGTGCAAGATGCCAGGATATGCCAGATATTCCGACATCCTCTGAATGATCATCACCCCAGCCTGACCAATCAAGATGGATCCAACACCAGGAAGAGGAGAATGGTGGTAACCGTGACGGAGCGTGGACAGGTGAGTGTAAATAATAAATTGTGATCAGGCAGGTATATTAAAGAACCTGCCTGACCACAATTTTTTTTTTTATATTTAGTTCAGCTTGAAATAGGCCAAATGTATAAGGAGGAGCTGACATCCTTTAAGTATGGCTCCAGAAATAAAAAAGGGAACACTCAAAGGGCCTTGGGAGTCATCATGTATTTTTCAAAGGAACACTTACCACTGCTGGCCATGTATACATAAAGTTCCACCACGACTGTAGCTGGATACAAATGACCACCTTGAAAGACCAGTGATCAACTGGTAACTGATAGCACAGACTGTCTAGGGTGTATGTTTCACAACATCAAATAACAGCAATTAATCGTAAATGACCACACAGAGTTGCAACTGTGTGTGATTAATTGTCACATACCACTCCGCAGTTTACTCCATCAGGGCCCAATGTTTTATCTGCTAGCAATTGATTATGGGTCATCTGTAATTCATTTCCATTAATAGTAATAGCATGTTTAAGATAATAGTTGCTGTGTAACTCAGGCTTTTTGCTGCTAGCTATGTTTATATACTGAGTTGCTTCACAATTATAAATGTCAGTAGTTTTTTTATATTAAAGCCTGTGCCTTGGATCTGAGGTACTTTTGCTGGATTAACTTCTTCCCATAAATTAGGCATTTCTGGCATTGAGAAATCCCTGCAATCTATGCTGGGGGTGTTTTTTTAAACATTTATTTGGATGTGCTCCTAATGGGATACTATGACTAAAGAACATTGCAATAAAATGACATCTTTTACAAGAAAGCACAAAAGAGAGGCAATACTATGATATCATGCATGATTCCCCATATGACTTGTGGAATAAATTCCATGTGTTAATGCAGTGGAGAAAGCCAGGCTCTGGTCTTTTATTATGACATTGTAATATTGTTTGTCCATTGTGTGGGTTACACAAGTTGTTTAACTCTTTCCACTCTTCTTCTTCCTTCCTTTGAAACTCAATTTATGATACACAGAGGTCTGTTAAAGCAAATTTATTTAGTGGAACCTTCATTAACTCCTCTATGCCAATTGCTACTGCAGAGGTGGTCATCTTACTTCATATATGGGGGAGGGAAAAGCAGCCCCTTAAAATCACCAAGGGGAAACACTTGAAATCCATGAATGCAGAACTACAGAAAGTCAGGGATGGCAGGCATACCACAAGGGATGATCAGAGACTGCAGTCAATTTACAAGGGATGGTCTAAGACACATTCTACATGGGTTGGTCAGGGACTCAAAGGGGTTTAGAAGTTGTTAGAGACATGCCTCAGGAGACAACAATAGACTTGAGGCATTTCATATGAAACTGCTAGTGACCATTGTTATTAAAGCTCCTTTAAAAACCATTCTTCCAGATCTATGCTCCCTATTGCACCCTAAAAATTACTTGTGCCATGTCTGATATTTCTCACAGCAAGTTGAACCTGGTCTAAAGATAATTTATAGAGATTACACAAGAAAGATAAATAATACAGAACATATACACTGCACTAAGAATAGAGAAATGGATATATACTAGTGCTACTAATTAGCACTACTAGTGGTAATAATCTAAAGTTGTCTTTTGATCAGTATTTCTCCTCTACCATGTGTCTATAATAGCCAGGGATTTATGTTTTATGGACAGCAAAGTCTAATCACTATCAGCATGCAAATAGTCATACTTTTTTGTTTATATATGGTAGCTATATTGTGTAGTTGAATTAAATGTTAAAAAATATTGAAATGCTAGTTCTAGCATTTTTTGGCAACATTAGTATATTTTACCAATTGTTTGGCAGCTTTCATCAAGCATGTATATAATACCTACTCATCAGTATGAAGATAAATCATATTTTATGCATATGATAAACAAGACCATATTTTACTTTTTAGAAAATAAACCACCTGTGAACATTATTTGTGCTAAGACTTACATGTAGTATGTTAACATACTGGCAAAATGAATAATTTTTTATATAACTGTAATTATGAATAAACAAAATGCACACTGTTTCAAACTTCTGAAAGCCTCTTTGTGTAAATAGAGGATTCAGAAAAATCCTAATTTTTCTGTTTGCCGTACTTAAAAAAATATGTTATATAAATTTGATTTTCAGCGGCCACAGTACACCAGATTGGCTGCAGACTCTGTAGAGAATAGTTTATAAGTCTCCCAGGATTTTAGAATTGCTGGGCAAGTGTGATGTTTGATTAGATATTTAGATAAGACTAGCCAATGCCAAACACTTTAAGCTTGTTGTATATTTCCATTCTTCTTTTATTTACCAATTGTTTATTTTATGGCCATGCTCTGTCAAACAGTATTTTTCAGAACATAATTTAGCTTGTACTTAGCAATGTACTAAACTCAGTCCATGTTTTTTAACTAAAATGTTAGAGTGATGTGAAAAAAATATAAACAGCTAGCTAGCATCTCTCAGTGTGAGGTTTTTACTGATATTGTTCAGTAAAAATAGAATGAAACCACTTAAAAGAACTAAACACATCACTATGAACTGCCCCTTATACACCGTAGCCTATGACTACTAATAGTGGGTGGGTATTGGGTGGTGGTAACAACAGTCACTCTTATTTCTAGTATTTTTGGAGGCTTTACATCCTTTCCAGTGTTGGACATTATAGTTGTTTTGATAGTGTCATTTCTCTTTCCAAACTAATAATGGAAAACTCATAAATCTGTAAATCATTCTGCCTTGGTAATTGCTGTCTAAATAATAGCTCTTTATACACCAGATGAAAGTAGAGGGCATTTTTGCTAGAAGTTATCTCCTTCCTCCCAGGAGGCGGCTCCTTCCGTTTAATTCTGTGAGATGAAAGCTAGAGTAAATCTAGCACACCCTCATAAACAAATGAAACACATACTATATAACATTTCATTTAACACATTTCCCACACAATACTTGTGATAGAAAAAACTTATTGGTCATAGCGATTTTAAGCACTGGACCCATTTTTAATTAAGTACATACAATAATGCGTTATACGAATGTTAACAGATTAGTGGGTAATATGGATTTGTAGCAGAAATTTGCAACTAGTTAATGGTATGTGACTCAACAAGATCTCTTAAAAGGAATGTGTAAAAACAAGAAGGCTAGCTGCAGTTAATAACATTTACCTGGAATTGTTTTGTTATAGTAAAGAGGTTTCACTGTTTAACCAGGACACTTTTTACATTCTAATGAGTGTCAGGTACATACTTCAGCAACAGTTACCATGGAATGTGTCAAGACAGATTTTGAGCATCTATGAATAGGATGGGGGAGATTTAAGTTGTGGAAGTACCCTGTTTTAGGTACATAATCCCAACCAATGTCAAGAAGTTAGCCTGGGTATTAATTGACTTATATGGTTGAATGTGAAAATTGTTGTTAAATTTCCAGGGTAGAGATGGTAAAGTTGCACCAAGGACCTGACCCTTGTGTAGGGATGGCTTGTTTCAGTTTGACGCTCTCATTGCCTTTTTCTTTATAATTTTCAAAGAATGGACACCTATAGCAACACCATAAGGTTGGGGTTATGTAATTAGGCTCCACAACTTTCCACAAAGGTATCATTTTTGTCTCTTACCCATTTTACACACCGTTTTGAGATTTGACATATTTGGTATCTGTTTACTCAATACAACTTTATCTTGTACACGTGTGATTTTTAATAGAGTATAAATTTTATTTGATGTTCTTTTTACTAAAAATATAGGTTTGCTGTGCAGTTTCACAAATATTTTGCAACATAAATATCTGCAACTGACATTTTTCTCGGCTTTCATAAAATATATATTCTGATCTGAAATTTGAAGTTTAGGCCTAAAATCTGCATGAAATGTACTGTAATGCTTACAAGGTTAATGTAGTTTCACATCACATTATTATTTAGTATTGTCTTTGCAGCCCAAAAATACCAGCCAATAGTGAAAGACGTATGTTTGTTATACATGACCAGTGGGAACTCTATTTATTGTATACAATGGCTTTCAGTCAGTTACCAAGGCACATAACAAGGTATTTCCCATTGGCAGGGGATTATGGGATGAAAGCCAATATTTACATTAATTACCATTCATATTTACCTTCATATTCAGTTTCCACCACCCCTGTATAACATAAATACGCTCCATATTGGTGTCTGTTAGTTGCGAACTTGAGTCTCAAAAATGAAATCATAATAAAGGACATCAATCTACATAGGTTTAACACAGGTTTGCCCTTCAAAAGGTCGTTCATTAAACTCAAGAACATTTATTTGCCCCCATTTGCACAACTTTCTATAATTTATAAATTGCCTTTGACTTAATTTGTAAATGTTGCTTCATTTGTATAGAACAAGTTTTTAAACCCTTAGAATAGTAAATCAATAGTAAATTACCTAATGACTAATCCCTCTTAAATAATGGTAAGGCTGTGAATTATTTAATAAATAAACAGGTACAATTACATTAAAATGGTAATTCTCAAAAATAGATCCACTTTAATGTACAGAAAGCAGATGCTTTCGTTTTTAAGTCTTACATGCATTTAATTAGGCAATTAAATTGGATCTAGTAATGGGATGTCGCTTCCCATAGTTAGGATAATTTGACTTTGGTGGTCAAACACACTTTTGTTTAATATATATCTTTATATGTATCATTGTTTGAACAGTGTGCATGTGTTGGGGACATGATGTGTTGTTTCCTTTTTTTGCCTCTATGATAACAATGTTACAGTGTTTTCCTGGTTGAGTTGAATTCAATGCTCATACAAGTTTGCTATTGTGTATTTTATGATTTCTCACTTCACAAATATTTATAATAATAATTATTAAAATATGCAATCTAATTTCCTGACAAAATATTTGTATTTCTGCTCATCATATACCATGGCTCTCAACAGTGGGAGAGCAGCAGCAGTGGGACCACAGTATTAAGTGATCTATCTTACATGGAGTGCTGGACTTTTTTTATGCTCGTGCATCAAAAATCAAATGAGCATATTTCCACGTCTGGTGTCTCCTAAAAGAAATACAGAGACTTAAAACTAATACACCATATAGTCTGTGCAGTGTAAATATGCAGAAATGATCAAAAACTCAGAAAGTAGATAATGGCTTGTTAGTATGCAACTGAATTTGTATTTAGCCTTTGTTTTTCACATTAACTGTGATGGGACACTAATCTGACACTAAGTTCTGATATTTTTTTATATTTTCCTTTAATAGGAGGAGCAGGGCATTGCCTGTGAATTGCTGGATGAAGACTATCTCAAGTGCAGTGTGGGGTTTCCATTCATGAGATCCAGGACTAAGGTGAGATGCCTTAAGATAGACTTGGAAGCTGAAGCCATTTGATCATAGAAATTATCACTGGTTTCTAATACCCCAGGTTAATTCTAGCAGGTCTCATTAACTGTACACATGTCTAGTTTACTCCATGTGAGTTTTGCGCTCTTTTAAATATACCCAAAAAAATTTTTATTTTGGAACATTAACATATCTTAATATAGAGCTTTAGATCATTTAGTGCATAGCTACTATTTTTCTTTGCAAACAGCCATTAGTCTATGAGGAGTGAAATGTAACTGTTATATCATCGATATAGTGGGGACCAGACTTAACAGCACTCTGTTAACTGCTTTTTGAAAAATCAAGGTGAGAGAGGATAAAGTTTCATCAGTGAAGCTGGTTGATCCAGCAAACCTGGAATGGATTTCTTCAAAGCCACTTGCTATTTGATAGCATTTGTTTTGAATCCTGAAACAGATCCATTCCAGGTTTGCTGGATTATCCAGCTTTACTGATGAAAGTGTATCCTTTCCAGCCTTGGAGACCTTGAATTAACCAGGCCCATTGTGACTGTGTATATGTATGTATGTATATATGTATATATATTTATTTATAGCACAGGGAGATCGCTCATGGTAACGGGATGCTTACTAACACATACACTATATCAGTACTGTTCCACTCACAGTTTTGTAGTACTGTTTGGCCATTGGCTTTCCTGGAACCCTCTGGCTCTGTCTCAGCCTGGTACCCTCTGGCTCTCTCTCAGCCTTGAACCCCTTGGCTCTCTCAGCCTGCAGTCCACTTTGGCTCTCTCAGTCTGGAATCCACTTTGGCTCTCTCTCAGCCTAGAATCCACCCTGGCTCTCTCTCAGCCTCTTGCTGACCACTTCCCTCAGCCTCTCTGATCAAATTCCCCTCTTTTTTTGCACCTGAGTGCAGGTGCATATGTCCCAGTCAGGATTGGGTTGGGCCAAAGAACCCACGCTTTCACTCCCTTGGCCGGCTCCAGGTCCCAAAAGAACCTCGTCTCTTCTTCAAAACCTATACATCAATTAAAACTTTCATTTCCCCGGACCTTTTAATGCACTTTACCTGCCATTTTTGGGACACTGCCCCTGATTCATCAAGCAAAATCTGATTATCGCGCATTCGTATTAGCGATCCGGAATCGTGCGCGATCGCGCTATTCAACAACTGAAAAAGCTCGCGC
>NC_092862.1:92711785-92763099 GCF_032062135.1 Pyxicephalus adspersus
CTGGTAGTGAGGCGGGTGTACGCGCATACTCGAGTCCGGACCGCGGTGATCCGCGATCGCTGGCCGCACGTACGTTCGCGCGGCCAGCGATCGCGGATTTCAATGATGAATCAGGGGCACTGTGTCACATATCCTCCCCCTCTGGTCGACCCCGTGGGGTTGGACACATTATTCCCAACACAATTATCCAGGCTAGGACGACTGCATTCCTTTTCTAGGCTAACACACAAACAACCAACATCAACAAAATAATTTTCTTTTTAGAGACCCGTGCTCTGGAACACTTTGTCTCTGGTAACTTTAAGTGACTTCAGCGAAGCGTCATTAAATCATTTTCTTCCAGATCCTCACTGTACTCCTGAACATCATCCTTCAGCTCCAGCAGTTCTTCCTTCTCCTTTGCTAGTAACTTCAATTTCACCCTTTGTTAACTCTTCACCAAGTTCTTGCTTTATCTTTACTACTTGGTTTAACCTTCTTGCTTGGACCACACTTTCTGCTTTCATCCAGGTTTCTCCCTTTTTGTTGAAAAGCCTCTCCTGTGTATCATGTTGTTTCTGATTGGCATCATTCATGTTCTTCCTGGCATATTCAGTCAGGTCAACTGTGGCCAGTGGTTGAGCAATGGCCTCCTGATTTCTGCATTTAGCATCCCTGAATCTTGTCAATGCTTGATGGTAAGCATGTTTGCGTGCTTTGGTAGAAAGTAATCCCAAGCGAACATAGCAGCTTGCCTTGTCATTCGACACCTCAAACCCGTCTGTTTTTGCCTCCTCCTGTTCTAGTTCCTCATCAGTTGGTGGTAGGTATTGTTCAAGAAGAGTTTCAGAAATTGTAAGAGCAGTATTACCACCGCTGCTCATTTTGCACAGACCAGGGCTTCCAAGCACAGTGTTGATGCTTCTATTTACAACAGATTTGGTCACCTCCACACTGTCATACACTGCTCCCTTGGTCTTATTAACTTTTTTGATCTTATCCGCTTGGTCTTATCTACTTTCATGCTTTTATCTGGGATAAATGATAAAAGACTATGATATAAGTGAATTAAGAAGGGTCACACTCTTTATTTGTTCTTGTCAATTTTGCTGAATTATTAACAATGTGTTATATCATGATTATTTTAAATATTGGGCATGAAAACTCAAGACTCAATTTTACATTACACATAAAAGTGAGCAATTCATCAAAACACATGGAAATCATAGATTTTTTCATAATTTGCCTATTATGTGGGAGTAGGTTACAGCAGCTGTGGAATTCATCATTTCTTAGAGTTTCCTATGGAGTTCATAAAAAGGTCTCAGCAGTGGGTTTAATGTCTTGAGTTTGTTTTCAAAGTGACATTAGATGAAGGTTTACCATGAATGTATTCAGTCATCACTCAGAAAGAGATTAAAAAAGACTTACAGGTGCTAAAGTATTCGTTATAGGACTACAGACCATGTTTTGTCATTCTAAAGAAAGTTCTTTTGCAGTTGGACAACTTTTCCCCTATGCTAAACATTAAAGCATAACTTTTAAGGACAACTAAACTCTCCTACGCTGGTAAAAAGGCATGTGGGCATGCGAAGAAGGAGGAGCCAAGAGCCCTTCTGTCCCTACGTCAGCCATCCCGGGAGGCTTTGCGCTCCCATTCATTCTCGACCGCCTAGGCTTTAGATGTTGCACCTACAAAAAAACAAAAAAAACCCAGAATTTTTACCCTACATAAAAGGGTTCTCTACCCTTTTATGTAAAGTAAAAATTCTGAGTATAGGTATGCTTTAGGAGCTGTTGCGAGTAGTGTGCCTGTCCAAGTCTAAATTGTGTAGTGCTAGCCAAACTTAGCACGTGGAAAAGATAAGATATTTTCTTATGTAAGTGCATTACTACTTTTATTTATACATCTAATAACCTCAGGGTACTGTCACTAGGTATATTGCTAGAGCCGTATGCCTTAGGAACCTAGGAAATACAAATCTTCCTTCTCTTGGCTCTGTTTACCTCCTAAAAAATGATGACTCACAGAATGAGAACGTCTTTGAGATTCTGCACTGACCTCAGAAAGCTGAAGGGGGTTTTGTCTTCAGTGTTCGCTGCACATCATCATGTACCCAAAAAACTGTAAAAATCACAGCAGAGAAATTACATTTCTATTCTAACTTGCAGGCCACACAACAAGCCAGGAACACAGAAACATTTTAGGCACTGTCAAAGTAAAACGCCTAAAGTTGATCTTTGTTTATCTTTATTGCCAATATATTACTATTTCTGGCGCAGTGCAAAGGGGGAGGGGGGGTAGCGAGGAACCCGACATTATGATATATGAAGATGGGGAGACGCTTATGTAGTAGACATGGCTTAGGTAAATCTAACATATCTGTCTATATATCATACTACATAAGACATCAACAAAAAATTTGACACTAACACTGAAATAGTTTGATATTCCTCACAGTAGCCCCATTATGTCCCACTGTAGGAAATTTATTGTATCCATTTGGTTTTCATGACACCTCCCTCACCTTAATAAAATTAACCAAGTCTCTTGTTTATAATAAAATGCCAACTTGCTGCAGTGTTCTAGATGTTCTATTACATCAGCCTAAGGACTTT
The DNA here is from genome assembly GCF_032062135.1 of Pyxicephalus adspersus. Classification (NCBI taxonomy): domain Eukaryota; kingdom Metazoa; phylum Chordata; class Amphibia; order Anura; family Pyxicephalidae; genus Pyxicephalus; species Pyxicephalus adspersus. The sequence goes on from NC_092862.1 coordinate 92,714,384, forward strand.
CCGGCTAAGTTAATAAACTTTATGTTACAGTGATATAATTTACTTATTATGATTCAGGATTTACAGTTATCATGAAAGTAATTTTTTAAAAATATATGGTAAGTTTTTGAAAGAAAATGCTAGTAACCTCAGCAAAGAGTCCTATTTTAAATCATATTGATTTAGGGTGCAAACATTTATGTTTTTTTTTGTTGCAGCAGTCTAGAGTTTGTCTTGTGTATGAAATATGTTAAAATAATAATTGCAATTAAAAAGACTTTATGGGATTAGTTGACTAAAACAACCTTTTTCAACCTTTAAGTTTAAAATAATTTGGAGATCTTGAGGATTCCCTGCTAAAACCAATTTATTTGGCTCAGTGGGAAGGGCACCTTTTGGGGTGGTGACCAGTGGAAAGAATGCCCCGCTTTACACTGGTGGCTATAGTTCCTTTATAAACAACTAAAACATAATGCAGCTGACTCTACCAAGTGATGTTGGCCTCAGAACTATACAGGCATTATCAAATAGGAGGTCAGCCACAATTAAAGTAACCCCTAGGAACCTCTGGAGGAACCCTGGCCAAAAATAACTACGGTAGACTGAGAAGTGGAGAAAGTTCACCTAAATTTCAGGAATGGATTTTTGCATAATCAAAATAGTCCATGAACTGAGGAGGCAGGGCTGCCAGGGGTAGCACTAAAATAACAAAACGTAGAGAAGGGTTTTTGTGGCAAAAGATGAATTGTATTAATGATAATACATATCACAAATTAATGCTTTGAAATGACTGGAGGAACAAGTCCAGATCCTTACTGTATAGGCCCTTCAAGGGCACTAGACAATGAACTTCTAACAGGAATATATAACATGTTAACAATCGTGTCGCATACGTAAGTCGATTACCCGACGCGTTAGTATAACCATATGATGGTACATAGTATGTGGTGATGATCATGTGTTATACTATACAGACAATCATAGGAGACAGGGTTCTTAGAAACTCATAGCATATCATATACTACGGAATATCAACATATTATGCCTAATATTATATTGCTATCACAGATCTAATTTAAATGTACTTGATCAAATCATTGCATATGTTGATATTCCGTAGCATATGATATGCTATGAGTTTCTAAGAGCCGTTTCTCTCTGATTGTCTGTATAGTAAACAATATGATCCTCACCCCATACATGTTACTATCACATCCTATGTACCATCATATGGTTATACTATATAAGTGTATATTAAGCTTAATATTCACTCTTGTACTTTTTTTGTACTGATAATATGCATTTACTGTGAACCTAGATACTGCAAAGTAATTGTGTTCAACCCTGCTAAACGTAGCGTCACCCCTGAAGATCCCTAAGTTGGCCAAAAGGCGTCGGTAATCAACTTACGTAGTGCATTATTTGTGATATGTATTATGAGAGATAATCATTAATACAATTCATCTTTTGCCACAAAAACACTTCTCTATGTTTGGTTTTTTTATTGATTATCCGCAGGGTTGGAAACCAGACTCAGCTTAGGGCCTATATATACAAACTTCCACCAGATAAATACCTTTATACTCTAGTTCCAGGGGTAGCACTAAGCTTTCCACAAATCATGTTGCTGATTGTCAGTAACACATTTCCGTCTACAAAAAAAGGTTCCAGACTGCCACTCTGCCTGCTTGTACAATACATCTGAGTTTTGTGGCTGTGATATCCGATAATGTTATCATTATTATTATCAATATTATTAATAATAATAATAATAATAATAAACAGTGTTTATATAGCACCAACATATCGTGGCGCTGTACATTAAATTAACATTAGTTAGTATTAGTATATGTTAACAATACTAATTATACTAAGCCTAGCTAGCTAAGTAGCAAGGGGTGACACAGGACATTTGGCCAATGTGAACAAAATTTAAATTTGGGCTTGCCAGTTTACTAAATAAAACAATAGTTACTTTGAATATCCAATCCTGTACAGTAGATTGGATGCCTGAAATTAAAACTGCATCACTTTATTCAGCTTGCTAACTGAATATTCACTAATGCTTTAGTAAGTAAACCACTACCAGTTTAGCATCAGGGAAATACTATGGTAGCAGTTTTAAGCAATGTACCATGAAAAAATAAAGCTTGGTTAAAGGTTGTTTAAATCTGTCTGAATATTTCTAAAATGCAAACCTGTTTTAAAGTGCTTGAAATTGCTAGAAAATTACTGTGTGTATGACCAGTATTAGAGCACTGACAGGTTGCATAATTCTTTCATGTGTAGTAGTGACAGTGGATATATATGGCAGACTGTACATTATTTCCATTTAGTGATTTATTACTGTAAAGGCCAGAAGTCATTATAAATCAGCATTCCTAATTCAGTGCAAGAATGTAAACACAGGTTTTTACCTATAAAAATAAAAGCGGAATGTGCCAGCAAAGAATTTAACAGGTTAGTGATTACATACGTATAAGACATCCTGTACCTCTTAAATTTAGTGTCTTTTCTTGTGCCGCTTTACCGTCTGCCTAACATGTAAGCGCTCTTGGTTCACAAAAGTACATTCCTTTGAATATATGCTAACTGCTGGCTTTTAAATTCAAAGTCTTAATTTTACAAAATCTAAAATTCTAATTTTACATGTTAGACAGGCTATATGTGCCCAAACATTATTAATTAATCATATATATTCACTTATAGTAAAATGCACTTTGCAAAGCTTATCTTTACACCTTTACCTGTACTGGGTTGTGCTTTCTGTTCTTTTAATGTTTACCCTGAATGGAGCAATATGGAATATGGAAAGATTTATGTAAAGATATGATCGTTTACCATGCTAATTGTTTCAATACAATGAAGAATCAAAATTTTGAATGTTAATGCAATTTAACCCAATTGGTCTTTTGTAATGTGCCAAATGACAGTTTTTGAGACAATGTTTTAAAGTTTTAGTAAATAAATAATTCCATGAATGTTTATCATTAGTTGTAGGTGTACCTAAAATTCATATAATCTTCCTTTGTACTAAAAACTAAATTTGTTTATTTTCAGTAATAACTTACTAATTCTTACACTGGTTTAATAGCTGATTTTAATAAACTTCAAATAAATGTATATAATAATAATAATTATACCAATATATTTAATGTTCTAATTATGTTCTAATTATTACTGTTTTAATATGTTCTGTATTGCATTTTTCCAATAGTATGACTTCAGTGTGATCTTTGATACCAGTCACCTGTCCGGAGAGGATGATATACTTCAGTTTCTGGTCATGGCACAAAGGTATAAATAGCTACTTCAAATCATAATATCTGTTCTACTCTCAGTGTTAGGAGTTCTGTATAACCTTTCAAATACTCTATTCTTCTTCTCAAAATTGTATGGTAACTGCTAATGTTTTTTTCCAAGAATCCAACGGTAATTTTTGAACAAAATACTGTTATAAGAAAGCAGGTATTTATCCAAGATCATGTATAATTACAAGAGTTGGAAAGAAATGTCTCTTTATTTAAGACAATAATGTTTATTGTTGTCTTCCTTATCTGAAAAGCAGTAGTTACGCTAGCCTAAATATAACTCAGGGATTCTTAATCTTTATACAATAACAGACCCACAGTGAGTTGCCCAATATGTCCCCATATGCCCTTTGCCAGACTGTCAACATCCCCACCATTTGATAACAATATGAATTAAAAATATGTCAATGGCTTGGTTTAAGGTAGATATGCAAAGCTAGAAATATGCAGTTAAAATGAAGTAAAAAAAATTATAATATTTATCTAAAAAAGTAACATCACAAATACTAAGCTAGTTACAATTTGTGAGATTTAGGTTTTGGTTTCAGTAGGCAGAAAAAACTGTTCCAACAGATTCTTTATGTATTCAGGGATCCTAAAAAGTAATGGTATAGTACTTGGATCCTCAGCTTCAGTCTAGGGATGAGTATTCTGACACTTTGTAAATATTTTTTACTATTTTTTTTAATATTCAACATTTTTATTAGACAAAAAACTGAAACAGACATTGGTCAAAATTGATATAAACACTACAAGTGCTTTACAGTAAAACAAAATCGAATAATAATTTATAAAACAATAAAGGATATAGAAAGCAAGAGAAAGCAGGAATGTAAGCAGAGCAATGGAAGAAAGGGCAGAAGAAGAGTATGAGAGAGGAAGAAGAGGAAGAAAAGGAAATACCTAGGGTATACCTATAAATACCTAATAGCGCTGGAGGGTAGGTAATCATAAGGAAGGCAACATTATACTGAAAATAATATAAAAAAAGATACATAGTAATACTTCAGAATAAATATTGGTAGCATAAGGCTTAGTTCACACAGACGTTTTCCCCAGCATTTAACCTGAGGCTTTAAAAGCCTTGTTTGAAATTTCCATGCATTCCAACGGGCCAATCTACACCCAGACGTTTTCGTGAGGCGCGTTTATGAGCGTTATCTATAATGTTGCTTGCAATGTTTAAAAAATTTAAACGTGGGGTTAACACTGAAAAACGCGAGTAAAGCTTCAATTGATTTCAATGGGGAGTTTTCCAGAGTTTATAAGCACTTGAAACCCTAAACACTTTAAAAATGCGGGAAAACGCAGGATAGACGTTTTCCAGCATTTTAAAGGCAAGCTTTAAATTGCTAATAGAAATGCATAAAAACCCATATAAAGGCTGTAGGAACGTTTAGATGTATTTTTAAAAACGTCCGTGTAGACCCAGCCTAAAAGTGTGAGCAGACTAAACCAATACCCACTGAGCCACCTGAACACCACCAACATTCTCATTATTGCAAAGTACTCCCTGCAACCCTTGAAAACGATCCATCATAACCAGATGTCTGAAAACAAAGTAGGAGTTTCCCACAAATCATGGGACACTCCCTCCTTATAGCGGTTATCTGCCCTCCGAAACCAATCTCCTATGGGGGTTGCAAAAAGGGAAAATCCAATAGAGAGAAATGATAGCTTTAGCAGCATTGAGTTGAAATGGTATTATAGAACATTTATATTTACCAATAGAGGAATTAATGCAATGGAACAGGAAGCACAAGGTGGTAAAATCTAGGGAAGTGACGGTGATCTCAGTTCTGACACAGGGTGCGAGAATCTTTGAATTATTGGGCAGTACCACCAAATGTGTGCCAAAGTGCCCTTGTCTCCACAATCCCTCCAACCTTATTTTTCTTACTTACTGTTGTTTGTTAGTGTCTCAAGGTCTAGAGTTGAGCAGTACTCGTCTATATTGGAATAATGTACATCAAGGGTGCCCAGCATTGGGCCCACGGGGCTGCCAGATCCAAGCCTCTGCTTATTCCCTATCTGCTCTCTCTGCTCTTTGTCTTGCAGGGGATGGGGTGCGCGTATCTCCTATATTTCTCTATGGGATCATGCTGTCAGGAGAGGGAGCTTCCTGAGCATGCTCAGTGTTAGCTCCCTGACAGTGGGTGTGTACTATAGACCTGGCAATCAACTGTGGCTGCTGGCCGCTCACCTTATACAATGATTTAATCCCTGCAGCAACAGCATGAGAGCTGTGTCAATGCAGCTGTCAATATCCCCATATAAACCTGTATATCTCCTGAGTGTCATAGAAATGTGATATTTTCAGAGTACACAAGGGGCAATAAGAACTGCTGCTAAACCAAATGTTAGCCCCCAAAACATTACAAGCTACCATATACATGTTCACTAGTATAAAATCCTAATAACAATCAGGGCTATTTTTACATTAATGGGGGCTTTTTCAAGACCTTGGTCCCTGAATTAAATTTGCATGTTAGGGACCCACAGGTCCCACTTTCACAGCAATAATCATTAGGGTACTGGTAATTGGCTCTGTGCTGGGGTGCCCCAAATATATACTTGCTTGTTTACAAAACTTCAAGACTGCGTTCAGACTGACCTCCTTCCTGATGCCATGGAACCCTGCCTAGGGGGAGACACTCAGTACCACTCACTGCCGCATGGAGTCAAATCTGCAGACGAGCTGAGCAGCTGGTGGGGTGCCTGTTAAGCTGGCCACTTACCTTCTGTGACCCTCAATTTCTTTGGAACAGAGGGATGTTGGCAATTGGAAATGTGGGGGGCCAGTAGGAAATGCCTTTTTGTCCCTCCCAATAAAATTTTATACCCTAGCCCTAGCTCCCCCGAAAATGTCATCACTTCGTCACAAGATAAGAAAAACTATACCTGTCATATGGTGCTACCCTGTCACACATAGCTGGCCACTTATCCTCTCTGAACCCTAATTCCTTAGGAACAAGGAGATGTAGGGACCTGCAGATGTAGTAGTAGGAACATGTTCTCCTTTGCTATCTGTCACATGAATTGTATTTCTCTGGAAAAATCCATTGCAGAGATTTTGGGGTACAAAGAAGCCCCCTATATTAGCCTATATTATATAGGCCTAGCTCTATACCTGACAGGATGCATTGTATGGTGTAGTTTCTGCTCTTTGGTACATGAAGGGTCAGCGGGGAACAATATATGACCGGCCAGCACTGTATGATAGCTTTAGTTTTGTTTCCTTGATATATATTGTTGCACTAATAAAACGAGCATCAAATGGTGAGTGCAGATTCTTTATTTGTCATTTCTGTTATTTGGTGCATGTACCGTGTTTCCCCGATGATAAGGCATCCCCATCAAATAAGCCACCCCCCGATTTTTGCTCAAACAATTAAAATAAAGCACCCCCCGCAAATAAGACATCCTCCGATACCTGATACTGTGTGCCTCTGTGTGACTCCTCGATGCTGGCTGCAGTGCAGAGTGAAACTGAAAGTAACTTCAAAGGAAAAGCAAGCTGCTGATCCCTGCCCTAACAGAGTCTGTTACCCAGCCGTAGAAGCCAAAAAAAAGTGAGTCAGTGATCAGAAGGGGACAATCAATGGCACATGAGTGATCAGAACGGGGACAATCAATGGCACATGAGTGATCAGAAAGGGGACAATCAATGGCACATGAGTGATCAGAAAGGGGACAATCAATGGCACATGAGTGATCAGAAAGGGGACAATCAATGGCACATGAGTGATTTTCAACAATAAATGTGTACTGTATTCTTCTTCATGGAAAAATAAGACATCCCCCTGAAAATAAGACCTAGGGCATATTTTGGCATTTCAAAAAATATAAGACAGTGCCTTATTATAGGGGAAATAGGGTATGTTACGATAACTAGAAACATTTCAATTGAATTTCATTTTAAGTTAAAACTATTCTAGTTTTAAACATACATCTTTAATGTTTGCTTGTATTGTGGCCCGCAAGTTTTATCTCGATGTCAACAGCGGCCTCCAGATGTTAAAATGTTGGGCAACACTGATGTACATTATGCCCTTACAGTTAACTTTTCAGGCATGTTATATTTCTCTGCAGATTAGATGATTATGTGAATTCTAATGTATGCCTATGACCAGGTCCATTTTTTACTTTATCAGATAAAGGTGAGATGTTAGTCTGAGAAAGAGCAACTTAACTAGTCCAACTGCAGTCTCCAACATGTTAATATTACATGGGTTTCTTTGTAAAACACTTTAAGCTAATATATTTCACACAGCTGGTTCACAAAGGCAAAAAAAGAAAAGAAAGCTAAGCTACTTCTATTTATACATGTATCAGATGGGTGTGCTTGATATGGAAAACTGCTTAATAACATTTAATAGTTTGATTAATATGTTTCCCCCCACAGTGGAAACATTGAACGGGCAGAGTCCTTGCACGACAACACCCTTGTTCTGTCCATGCCTCTAAAGCATGAAGTGGACTCATCAGTTACAGGGTAAGCAACTAACTGTCATCCTATAGCAATACAAAGGAAGTGTACACTCTTTATGCCAGTGGAAAATCACATTCTTTTTCTGTTTATATGTCAAACATTCCTGCACAAGCTTTCATCTTGCTTTTGGTTCCCAGGCTGTAAAAACAGGATATATTGCTGTTATCATTAGTACTTTTTCCAATATAATTACAGAACATTATTAGCTTTCATCTTTTTAGCATGACTGACAATTTTCACCTTTAATTTGCCATTGAGTTATGAATAGACTAGAAACAATAAAAAGTAACTGATATATATTGAGATTATCAATTTTTCTTTTTTGGTAAATAACTGTAATTTCACATCTTCAACTAAGAGTGGTGTAATAAAGCTATCCAAGATTGGAGAAGATAGACTTTCATGGGAGAAACTGGGTGATCCAGAAAAAAAAGAGAATTGTAGCCTCCTGCATTCTATTAGTGCGTCAGGGAGGTTGTTTGTCCTGATGGTTAAGGTAACAGGGTTTTGTCTTTTCTAGCAATTTCTAGCAAATTTACAATTTGTTTTAGCAGTCAGGAGTTGTTATATTTTAGGTGTTATAAATGCTTTAATTTCATTTAACCATCCCTTAGTCATTTGTGATGTTAGTTTCATTCTGTTAGGTTTCCTTTTGTTATCTTTTCTTAAACACAAATTCCTATGTGCCTTTTTAGTGCAGGTTTTCAAATGTAAATTTTACCTATCAATAATAACACTGGTCAACAAACATTTTGTTGCCAAACAGATTAAAGTAATTTTAGGTTATGTTTGATGCACCGATTCCAATTATGTATTGATTTTGCTAGATTGGCTCTAGTTTTTTAAATAATGACCTCAATAATAACCTCATAGAAAAACTATTGAAACATGAAAATTAAGCAAAATAAAACTAGATAAGCCTATGTACACAAAATAACATTTTTGAAATACTTAATGTCAATATATTCTATATTCAGCATATTTACAGAAGTAATCACAAAGAAATCATTGAAAAAATTGAAACCTTTTACATTCACAGCACAAAACTAACAATCATTATGATGCTTTTGGGGCTCTCGCCTTACCATAGGTACACCAAATTTCAAACTTTTCAGTTTTCCATTTTTCTACTGATGTAGACACTCTACACAAGTTTTGCATACCATATGAGGAGCCCAATACCTATCCTGGTCCCCCAGTTTCATACCAAAATATGCATGATATGCTTTTTTCACAAATTCTGTAATGTTTCTTCTCTTCTGTAATGTTTCTTCTTCTTTAAACAACTTCTTCTTGAAGAACTCATATTTCTGTAAAACAAGAAAATGTCATCTATTCTGAATTCCTTATCACAAGAACTAGAGCCAATTCAATTAAACTGATGGTATTTCTTGATTCATCAGACCTGAAATACACTATATATATATATATATATATATATAAAAAATCCTTGGCAAGTGAAAAAAAAATGTTGTTTTGTTGTGTAATATATGTATTCTGCACCACTTAACTGTAAGAGCAGATGCACCATGATTTTTCTCCTAGCCCCCCTGCAAGTCCAATACCTGCTGAGCCTTTTTGTAAAGTCCACATGATGCAGCTTCCTGTGTGGGTGTGCCAACAATGGTGCAGTGTGTTTTATTTAACCACTCCTATGTAGGCTGTGCCTGCTTGCAAAATAGTGGGATGGAAAAATGTTTCACGTGTGGCTATTAGCATTGTCACCACTGACATGGATCATAAGGTTGTGGCTTGTTAATCAGCTTTCCGAATTTATTAACAATAAGGGGAGCATGATAGACACATAAAAAGAAGAATTTGAGCTGCCTATATATATGATTTCTAGCTCATTTTGTTATATTGTTTTATATTTTTGTATATTTGACATGAATTGTTGTGCACCACTGCACCCATGTAGCATAAATTCACAGGCTTATCAGAAGGTTATTTGAAAACATATCAGTCACAATTTAAAGGGAGGTAATTCTAAACACCTTAGTCATTTCAAAATAGACAAACCCAGTACTTGAAGATACTGTTCAGAACCTAATGTGTGGATTATTTTATAGGACTGTGTCTCCTTCCTCCTTTGTGTATGGTGATACAGTTGATGCTTCCAACTTCATTCAGCTTCAAGATATGGAATGTGACTTCCAACCTCTCAACTACACATTTCAGGTGTGGTCACTTTTATGATTTAGAGATGTGTTTTACAAAAAGACTATAATGAAAATGTTTGTATGGAAATTTGTGTATTTCTTCCATGTACAGATTGCTTTTCCTAACCTTTACTCAACAGTTTGTCCAAAAACTTCTAAACCTAAAACCTGATTGTAAGAATCACATCAACTACAGTAGTGGCTAGTACATTTGTCTAAGGAATTTAACACCCAGCATTGATGAAAGGTTTCATTAAAAAAAGATGCAATGTATCAGTAAGACATGATATTAGAAATTACACTAGAAAAAAGAAACACACCAAAAAAATTGGTGTCAAAATGTTTTGTTTTTTTTTGTTTTTTTTTATCAAAGTGTCATTAGACAAAGAAACTATAAATATTCATAAACAATTCCATTTATCGATTTGCCCGATTTAATAAAGTGGCAATCATTTGAAAAGATTGTCACCTTTTAACAGGGTTGTTGGTCCAGTTTTGCCCTGTTATGCAGATCACTTTCAGTATTGAAAGATGGTGATTATCAGGTTTTTTGAAGCCTTAATGAGGACTTTTGGAGAACTAAATAAGATTTGCATTTTTATTGTGGTGGATGTCATACATTACATCAGTGGTCTGAGGTGTTTGCTGCAAAACCACTTTTTAGTTGCAGTTATGGCCACAATGTTAGTCCGTGAGTGCTTATTGCCACTTTTCAAAGTCACAATAAGTGTGGCAAGTAATGGCAAGTGAAGGGAGTTTCTGATTGCCATTGAAAAAAAAATGAATAGACCTTTCATAAATGTGGCTTCATGACACATGACATGTTGATCTTTTTTTTATCTCCATTTTTTGATAAATAATAATTTTAAACTCTAATCTAATCTCCTTTATTGTTCATAAAGACTTATATATGATTTGCTTGGATGCAGAAAAGAAAAGATAATGTATTGATAGTGTGTAAGAGCGGCAGCAAGTTGCCTTCATTTACCCTTTCAAACTACAAATGAAAGTCAATATTACTTTTGCCTCCACTATCATAATACCAGCTAAAGCAGCTCTGATGTATGATTGTAGTCATCTAAAGTATTATGAATTCATTTTTTAAAAGAAAATAATTTCCCTTTTAACTTGGGTACTATTATGTAGTTGTAAACAATATTATTGAGAGCTGAAAATGTTTTTAATGAAGAATAATAACATTGACATGATTTTCTTGCTTTTATTACTTGATCCCAGGAGTTGCACTGTAGAGAACTTGCAGTGGCTGTCTGTACAGCGAGCCGTCTTTTTGTTAATTAACCTTTGAATAATGTTTGTGTAGTAAATAAATGTGGGATTACATAGCTGTATTTTGTGGGGGCAAAAACTTTGAACAAAGTTGCCTAAGTACAGAAGTTAATTTTAACTTGTATTCAATTGTGGTACCTTGGCACACATTTGCTTCAGGAATAATACACAACTGCAAATGAAGATGTAAATATTTAGGAAAATGTATCTATTCTTGTGTTCCATTAGCACATTAGCACTCTGACTGCATTTTGTAACTCGCTAAAAAAAAGCGTTATTCATTAGCATCATGTTAACCCTGTAACTATCAGATAGACTGATCAACATAAAATCTGATTTGTTTCTATACCTATTAAATATATATATAAAACTTTGCTCCATACTGTCAGCAAAACAAGAACAGGATTGCCTCCATATAAAAGTAAAAAATAATAGATTCTTTAAAGTCATATATGGGCTAAAATCATTTGGGGGTATATGTATAAAGCAGTGAATATGACATTTACTACACCTTTACTGCAGGTGAATCTTCCTCGTGTGCACGTTTTAAATGGCAATGATTGATTTATTACCAGTAAATGTTGGGTGAAAGTCACTTAGCAATTAGTGTTAAGAAGTGAGTAAACATAAAAAAGTGCCCGATGTTTAAATTTGGTTACCAAACAGAAATGACCACAAGAATTTTTTCCCAGCAGTGGAAAAAATTTGTAGAAAGTACTTATGAAACTTGGAGTGCTGTAATGATATGAAGTTTAAACACAGAGAGGACAGAATGAATCTGTTTTTGTCCTCCATGCATGTAAAGCTGATGTTTTAAGATTTATTGAAGTTCAGAAGATATTTAAAAAAGTGCTGTGCCCAGAACGGTTCAATTTGTGGAATCATTTCAAATGTTCTTCAAAGCATTTTTGAACAGCTTTCTTATTTGTAAACGAAATGTTTAAAAGGTATGGCCTACACCTCATCAGCAAAAATTTTTACATCCTTTACATTTAGAAACATTGAGATGCTAAATGGATGTTCAGAGCTGTGTGTTTGGGGGGGGGGGTCAAAATTCTACTTTTATTTAAAAATATTACATATCTCGGACACAAACACAAGTGTTTTAAAGTTTAGTGTAGGTTGTAATTATGTAATGTAGACAAACATTTCAACTGGTCCTACTGACAAATGTGTTTCACATTGTTTACTGAGCTACAACCAATATAGGTAATGTCCTATGAAATTGCTATTACGTCCTGTAGAAAGTGAAACACCTAAGAGAATAGGCAAGTATTTTCCAGAGTAAGGATGATTGTAGAAATTTCAACCATTATATTGTTGATTCAATATTTCAACTTGAAAAGGTTAAAAGTGATATGTATCTGTCACAGTAAAAATTTGAATGAAGGAAACCTAAGTAACCTAGTCTGAAGTGAAAGCTAAAATTGCAGGTAGTAAGTACACCAGGTCAATTAGTAATATGCTGCTACACAGCAAAAAGTAACTATAAATACATTCCCTGTCATATGCAGATTTTACATAATCCAGAGTTAGTACAATTGTTGTATAATATTCCTGAATGGCACATTGAGATGCATATGAATAATAAAGATCCCTCTGCCTAAGTTTGGATGAGGACTAGAAGCTGAAACAAATACAAGGTGGAATGCATACAATTTGGTATAAAATAAGACAAAACAGTAAGAAGAACTGAAGAAGCAAAGTGTTAAGATAAAGATGAAACTAGAGACATTTTTTTTATTTGAAAGATTGATACATTTTTGGTTTTGGACAAAGTGGAGCAGAATGGGAAACCTTGTTCAAATTTTACTGCAGTCTGTGGACCTGATTTCTTAAAGTTCTCCAAGGCTGGGTAGGATACACTTTCATCAGTAAGCTGGGTGATCGAGCAAACCTGGAATGGATCTGGTCCAGGATTCAAAACATTTGCAAAAAGCAAATGACTTTGAAGAAATCTGATCCAAGTTTGCTAGATCACCCAGCTGTACTGATGAAAGTTTATCTTCTCCAGCCTTAGAAAGCTTTATTAAATCAGGTCCTATGACTGCATTGCAGGAATGTTCCCAAATTTCCTTTTGAGACAGTAGTAATTTTGGAATTTGCAGTTGGTCATGCCCATGTCTTCCTGTTGCAACTGCCTCTTCAGTTTGGCTTTAAGAATTTGGTACAGTGTGCAAAAAATGTCTGTGATGTTTTTGTTCACAACAGTAAGTTTTCCCCCTTTAAAATTCCATTCTTTATTTAGGTTTATAATGCTGGGCCAAGTACACTCCATGGGTCTTTGGTTGAAATTGCTTTCCCTAATCGTCTTTCTTCTACTGGAGCTGAAATGTTTTCTATTCAAGATATTGTGGTAAGGCAGTCATACTCTTACTAATGTGTATAAATAAATAAATATAATGATTATGATGCTAACAAACTAAAAAAAAATGATATTTTATAGCCTTAACAATAAAAATATGTACAGTACAGTGAATTTAATTTCTAACACTGTTCTCCACAGCTCCCTAATTTGTATTCTGTTACATGTACATGTGCATGGGGTATACAGATTTACATACAGATGTACATACACAGATTTACATTTTTAAGATTTATATAGTCCAGACACACAGCGCAAACATTTGGATGACACCACTTTCTTAAAGCTTGTCAGCATGGTTCTTGCCAGGACATTTGTACCCAGGGTACCTAATAGGTCCCAGGTACTGCTCTTCCCACTGCTAGTCTGCTTACCAATTTGCAGCATTTCCCAAGAGTGTGACATCAAGTCACTATCAGGTACTTACACTACTTACCAAAAATTAAGTTTGATAGAAAATGAAATTAAAATACTAGCTCCACTCATGTTATTCTTCACTACATTGGCCATTTAGGAGGTTTTTTCAAACTATGTAGCACAAGGAATCTCAAACCCAATATATAGTCTTCCAGACAATATTTCAAACAGATGTCTCTAAATCTGCTGTAATATATTATGACCTGGCTTGTTAATATACTTTAATAAACTTTCATGTGTTCTGTAAGGAATGTTCTTCAAAACTCTCATGTGCTTGTATGCAATTTACCTGCTTTTTGATATATTGGTTTTGTTGCTGCCTTTGACAACTAGTTTTGAAATGAAGCAAATGCATAGATCTTTTTAGAAGTACAAAATAGTTCTAACATGCATCTTTGGTCTCTTTTTTTAGGCATTATAAAGTGTCTTGGAAAATCTCTTAACAAGGGATTAGTTATGGGAAGAAAGCCAAAGTCTTAGATGTCTGAAATAAATCTTAGTATATCTTTATTCATTGAAACAGCTTGAAGTATTTAGAAGCAGACAGTTTACCAGGCCTATCTTGTTTTAACCCACTAGGTTAATATGTAAACTGAAGAAATTAGAGAACTAGTTATAACAGTTATGTTATGAAATTACAGTTATGAAAATTAAATATATGTAGAAAAGAAATGGGACATTTCCAGACTGATGGACAGCAAGTATGGTTTCACTAAGATCAGTGCTGGTGTCTTTCCTCCTTGGCATTGTCTTTGAACACAGTAAACTGCCAATTTTTCTGCTAATGATCAGCACCTTGCTCCTACTTACCCTCCTAATTCCTATGGAATTGATACAGGCGTACTTCATTTTTCACACACTGCTTCTGCATTCCCCGTTTTATAAATAGAGCCCCATGAGTCAGAGTTTACACAGTACTGCGAACATCCCCATGTGACAACACTTGTGCTTGATGATTGGCCCAACTCTGTCACTTGAGTAAGTCAAATGCTGCTTTATAACTGGAGTTGTTTAATTTACTATTGGCATCTCAGCAATGTAATACTTCTGCGGCAGAATTATATGGCCCTGCAAAGGCCAGCACAGTTGTGTTTCAGAATAGTTCTAAATAATGCTAAATAAACAAAATCTAACTAAAACATTTATAGAAACACATAATGAAAAGAAGGCCCTTCCAAACTTACAGTCTTAATGTTAGGGGAATAGTAGATAGTTTAGCAAAATAAGCTGTATTGAAAGTATATTCTATGAAAAGCTAAAAGTGATATTTGTGCTGTATTCTAATGAAGTCACAATGCAAAAAAGGTCTCACTGCGAGTTTTTTTTTCTGTAAGAATTTTCCATGAAGCCAAGACTGTTTGTGTATCTGCTTTTCTTGGCCTGAGTCTGTTTTATTCCACTTGAACAAGAACTGTTATTCCTGAATGTAAATTCAAAAAAAGTCAAAGTGCGTGCTGGTATGCACACACACTAATTTGGTTATATTATATGCCACTATGTGGTGTCACATGCCTTTAATTAACCTTTTTTTTTTTTTTTTTTTTTTTTTTGCTGCTGTGTAAGACTAGTTTAAAGAAAATAACCAAGCACAATTTCACATCTTGCTTCTTGTAACGGAATATACTCGACTATTTAAACACAGCCACTATTGATAGCCACAGCTGGCAGGTCTTTTAACCAAAAGCATGTCTTTGAATGTACAGAATATTATTTTTATGTGGCATAGCTAATTTTTGAGGGCAGTCTTGTAAAATAATAAAAGCTATTTCTTACCGTTACTTCATCTCATGGATTTGTCATGCATTAAGTTAGATACACAAACATGGATGGATCATGCATACATGGATCACACATAAAGTTAGTTACATGAACATGAATTTTTGCTTGAGATACCTTCTAAAAATTGAGGCTAGTTTACTTAAAGGAATGGAGAGACTTTCTATGTGCAAATAAAAATAATTAGTTTGGGATTGGTTGTTTAAAGTAAACACCAGCGTTGCTCAAAATTGCCTTGGCTTGAGATCTTTTTGACCGAATGGAAGCATAAATTTGGGTTTGGTATATATGAATCAATATTAATTTCATTTTCTTAAAAAGGTAAACAGTGAGCTACAGTGAGCTGCAAGGTATTGCACAGCACATTTTATTCCAACCTAAACTACTGATGGATGGCCAATTTTATTAGCTTGAAGCTGAACAGCTTGATCTTACAAGGCTATTTGAGTATATGTATGATCATTTTAATTGGAGCATAAATAAATCTAAAATTAAAAATGTAACATAATAGCAATAACCACTCAGGGACAGGGTAATTTAAAAGATTACCAGGTGAAAATAAAGAAAAAAACTCCCAAAGGAAATAAACAAAATGCATCTAGAACTGGATGGCTGCAATATATTACATTGTTGGGAAGTTAGGTCATGCTTGACCCAGTCAATGTGTGTGAGAATGCACTGGCTTCTCTTTATTGCACATTCATTAGCAAGTGTTTGAAAGACACAATGGACCTGATTTATTAAAGCATCGGGTTTTCTGGATCACCCAGCCTTACTGATAAAAGTATATCCTCTCCAGTCTTGGAGAGCTTTAATAAATCAGGCCCAATGACAGAGTACTGCAAATATACATGTCAAGAGGTATTTAGATAAAATTACCTACACCAGAGAGCACCTGTAGAACACTGGCATTTAAAAATATCTATATTTAATTGGGCTAAAAAAGACTGCTCTACTGTGTCACATAAATCATTTGTGAAAGTTAAACTATATTAACATAATTGTATAAAAATAATATCATTGTAGTTTTGCTTTTCTTACTCATATTTTTTCTTTTTGGTTAAGATTGGTCAAGAAAAAGCACAGTGTATGTTCAAGAAAAATCCAGCACCATGTGTGATTCCACAAGAGAAAGAGAATATTTTCCACACAATATTTGCCTTCTTTACAAAGTCAGGCCGTAAAGTGTTGGTAAGTTTGAAATTAATTATAATAAAGCCGTAATGAATTTCTTATTTCTGGGAATATACTGTAAATATTTTAACCTGCATCATTTTCATTGCTTTTTATCTAGGGGCCAAAAAATGAGTTGTAAAATAAATCTCATAATGTTAACCTCAGAGGTGATAGTAGCCAAAGCATAGGCGTTACATTGTGTAGAACTCTACAATAGCAAAAGCTAATAGATCTGCCATTGCAAATAGCTTTCATACATTGATTTTCTAAACTTTTAGTACAGACCAGCAAATGCTTTGTGAAAACTGTATTTCAATCTGTATATGATCAATACAAGAAAAAAAAAAGGTCGTACAATGCCAGGGATTTTGGATGATGCCATTCTGCCCATTACTACAACAGTGTGCATATAACAACATATCACTTTGCTCTGTGTGACCATGACCCAGAAGGGAACGCCACAGATAATATTCAGGTTAATTAACACAGCAAAAAGTTGTCAGTCTCTGCATGGATGAAGCAGGAGATTGTTAGAGACTACAGGCATGCTACAGGAGATAGTTAGAGACTGGGAAAATGCTAATAAACCTAAAGGTTTTATATGACTGTTTTACAACCCCTATGCAAATGTAATGGTCCCAGATTTGTGCTTCCTGGAGCCCCTTAAACATTACTGCCACATTTAAAAAAAAAAAAGGATGAAAAGTAAGACACACTAAATAAAAAAGTTTTCAAACAAATAACTACTAGAACCTATTCTTTAAAAAAAAAAAGTATTTGCCTTACTGATTTGATTAAACAATAAAACTGACTGCTGTTTGCAGGCTACCCAAGGGCCATACAAAAAGTGCCAGAAGACGATATGTTGGGCAGCAGGGCTTTAAAAGAAGTTTTAAACCGAGTTTTTAATAGTTAAACAGTTTTCCCAATTGGCTGTCTGGCTGCAAGGTCCCTACTTACCTCTTTAATAGTTTTTTTGGTTTTACCAGTTTTTTATGTTTGTTAAATAAGCAGTTTTACTAATAAAGGGAAGCACACAGAAATCTCCTAAATCAATCAGCAAAATTCACATCACACGGGAAACAAAGTTAGTAAAATATGTGATTGTTTGCCTATTTTAGAAAAGAAGGGAAATCCTACTTTTATTATTACACTCAAAGTGTTGAAATATGAATAATGCCTCAGAATGCTGCTTTAAATTAGCACAGAGTATGTCAGGAAATACCTTAAGTGAATTATTTAAATCACTTGCTATGAATGAGTGACTTAACTAAAAATTGTGAAATCCTGATTATAGCACAGAGTATATAGCTAGATCTTGGCAAAGAAAAATAGTAAAAATTTAGGATTTAGGATATCATATTTTTTCCTAGGACATCATTGCCACATTGAGAAAGCAGATCACACAAAGAAAACTGTCTTGCGATTTGTATTTCAATATGTTTAATAAAGATTTACAAAACATAAATTAATTAGGTTCAAATTAATCAAAGTAACAGTAGATATGCCATACTTGAAAACTGTTATAAGGCAACAGTTGTTCGACTTTGTAAATCTACAAGGGTCCATATACCCAACCCTTCACTCTGCAAAAGGAGAGCAAAGAGCAATGATTATTCATTTATTTAAAAAAATGTTTGCACAGTAATAGAGTAAAAGGCAGGTTATGGGGTGGATTGGGATGAAAAGAAGAGTAAAACTGTGGTTTGACTGCAACAGAAGGGCATACAGATTTATTTTTTCAGTGCTGGGCACCTCTTATCCAAACCTCCAGCCTTGACTGCGATGGTTTGTGTACACTGAGAACCTACTGCTGGTTCTACCACTATTACCAAACATCATGCCTACAAGTCTGTAGTACCCACTGGGAAGCTGCTGCAAGTCCTTAATTAACTCCTTTTTTTCTGTATTTTCTCTTCTTTGTAATTTAGTAAGTAGGACATGAAATATGTACCAACCAAGCATGGGTACCACCTTCATCTCTCCCATACTAGAGACCTTGTCACCACTACATCCCTACTAAAATGAAAATGTTATATGAATTCACTTTCAAGTACAATGTTGTAGTTGCCTTTCTTTTCAGTAATGTAGTTTAAAGTATTCTTCAAACAAAGCAAATGTTCTGCTGTCTCACAAAACTTCTACTGTTCCTCCAACACTTCTTGTAATTTTCGGAAGCTTTTTGCTGCAGCCTCCATCTCTTTATCCTTGAAGGATCCTTGAAGATCCTTTATCCCCTGTATTTGGGATACGTTGCATGATCTGTAGAGGCATTAAACCTTTGCACCTTTACTATTAACCTAGTTAGGATTAGCCACACTCACAATATACCTTACTGTCTGGCAACAATATGGCTGGAAGTGAATCGTGGCACTGTATTTAGTTTTGTTATAACATAATGTTTTAGCGAGACCTGTCTACATCTTACAATCTGCTTATGTGTTTTATTCCAAAATACATTAGGTATCTAAGAGAGCTTATCTTATCTCTGCACAGACTGTTAATAGTTTATTTTACTGAAGTATAAATAGCATTTTATATCATTCTGCCTGCCAAGCAGAATGATGGTGTAGAAGTTAAATCTGTAGAGCATAATATTATTGTCTGGGAAATAATGTATATCCATTAGTGATAACTTTGTGACCAAACTTTTAAATGTCTTGTAGATTTGTTTAGGTCATGAAATAAATATACAACTATAGTTAATAAATCTTTCTGTGATGTCACAGTTTTGCTGATTACACTGTAAAAAGGTCCTACAGCCATAGGTAAAATGAGCCATGCACAGGGAAAATCAAGTTTAAAAATAAAAAAAAATATTTTAACATGGGATTTGTTTTCATTTGGTCCTTTAGATTTTGTGTCTCACACTAATGCTGAAATTCCACTCAGAGGGCCTGATTTATTAAAGCTCTTCAAGACTGGAGAAGATAGACTATCATGGGAAAACCCTAACCATAGTAATAATTATGTTTAATACCTGAAAATATATGAAATATATGTTTAGTATAATATACCAACAGCTTTTGGTTAACCATGTTTTATAATTTTTGAGCCTTTAACAGAATATCTTTGTTCATTATAATCAATATACCGCATTTTGTCTTTTAGGATTGTCAGAAATCTGCATATCCATGCCTAGAAGTAGAATGTAAACTAAAACCATTAGCTAAAGAAGAGACTCGAAACATTGATATTCTTATGCTGCTAAATACAGAAATATTGAAAAAGGTAAGACACAGGAAATTAGGTCTACATTGAGCCTTTATTTTATGAGCAGATCACAATCTCACCTTCATTTTTATTTAACAAAAAGTTGAAAATTGTGTGTTATAAATAGCTCTACAGACCTTCCTCACAATCAAGGCCTACCATACAACTGAAAAGTATTACTCTAGAGCAAAATTAGCCATATCGAATCCAGCTATATAAAATAAGAGACTGTGTTTAGGTAATTATGAGGGCATCAGGGAATCCAGTGCACCCAAAGGGAATTACAGACTGCAGAATGCATTGTTACTATTTTTCATCTTGAAAATGTAATATAATGTGTGTTCCACAGGACAGTTCCTCAGTAATTCAGTTTGTGTCAAGAGCCACTGTGAAATTAGAAGCCGATTCAAAGTTGCAGACAATAGAAGTACCACATGGGAACTCACAAGATGCAACAGTAAGTTATCTTGTTAAATATGTCTAATGTACAATATGCTAAACATATAACTTGCCTTACTTAAAGTGGAAGTAAACTAAAAACAAAAAAAATCACATTACCTTTAATCCGGCAGATCCCTCGATGGCGCTGGTCCTCCTTGCAATCCGGTCCCGCGTCATCCTGGGATTTCTCTTCGCCTCTGGTCTTCTTGCTCCATCACCCGATCTCGCACTGCACAGGGGCGAGATCTGGTGACATAGCCACTGTGAATGGGGAAAAAAGGAGAGCTGATCTTACTGCGCATGCGTCACATCGGCATCTCTTTCCCCTTGGGGGGGAAAAGATGTGTTTAAGACTTAAGGGTGCGGTGATGCACCTTTTTTTTATCTTTAAAAAGGGGGTGTTACACTTAAAAAAAAAAACATAGGTTTGAGAGGGGATGGGGCATTTGTTAAAGCTGCTTGTCCAATCACCTTTATATGTAAAGGAGTGTGGTTCTTGTGAACAATCCCAGCATTGTAAAAACTTTTAATAAATCTATGGATAGAATTGAGCATACTTAATAAATTGCTCAAACCTTATCCGCAATGCAGTCGGCGAAAAATCAATGATACTGTTTACCTGCTCCAAAATCTCTACTACCAATTCCAGAGGTGGTAAAACTAGTGATGAAACAATTTCTTAACCGGGAATTCATTCTGGATAGGGCCTATGTGCTGTAACAATGTATTTATTGTGGATTTGATGTGTACTGGGCTACTTGAAATAGGTGGTTCAAAAGGACGCATTTCCCATTTAACTCAGATGTCTGGTAGGGAATGATTTGCTAAATTATGATTGATAAAAAGAAATATCAGTCTTGGCAGTGCTGTATCAAGGGTGACCTAGATATAATGATGGACCCAGAGGTTCATTTATTTCACAATTGTCATAATTTTTTAATGCTCCCAAAAAAGCTGCTCCTCAATTTTCTCTAGCAGCTTGGCAGTTCCCAATCTTAAGTACAATCATGTTCTTGGTTGTTTTTATTTCTCAGCACAGTGTAGAAAACGTGTTATAAAACAAAACTTAAGTTCTGTTACCCAAAGCTTAACAACTTTATTGCTCGCTTTTATGCAAGGAACAATCCACAACAAAGCCAGACAAAGTTGTGAAGCTTTGAATTTAAGACTGCGTCTTCGAATGTATGTATATAAACCTCATGATGGGTAATGTTAGGAAGTGGATTCTTTTGATATTAGAATAATGCTTTAACAAGTGGGGCAAATAGAAGTATTTTGTTTGCACCATTTTCCCCCAGCCACACTTTTATAATTAACTTATACTACTTGGTTCCTAGTAAGATTTTTTTTTTTCAATTTAAGGAGCTTTTTTATGACAGCAGTACTGGTCAATTATTACTGTGGTCATCGTCCTGGAATATTATGTAGTGAATCTTGTTTCCCTAAAGTTTATAAACATTATACAGAAAAAACTTCAGTAAATATTGGTAAGTAGGGTTATCCCCAGCAATTCACTAAATCATTACATCTACAGCTAAGTTTAAAAATGATAATGAAAATAAAACAAGAATATGTCCTCTACTAGTGATACATTAAACAAATAAAAGGGTTAATTTTGTAATCACTAGCCCAGTCCTTTTTCGGCATTTAGTATTAATGCAGGTTATTGAATGCAACCACAAGAACAAATGTGGCTCTGGATTGACTTTTCACTTGGCAAAGGATCTAGCAGTTACATTTTTCTAATGGCTCCTTTCTGCTTACCACCCCCTCAGCAATGAGAAACTAAAATATGTTTTTCTAAGAAAAGGTCAACATTATTATATGTTTTCCCTTGACACTGTGTTTGGCATTCTCCTCCATGTTTTGGCACAGGTATACTGAAGGAACACACAAAACAGCTACTTTACAGTAAATTGAGTTCTTTTTACTCATGAATCAGATCGGTAAAGTATAGAAAACCTGCAGCTTATTTTTTTTTTATCAAACACCCCAAGGGATTGTGTTTTAACAAAAGTTAAAAAAACATTGTTTACTTGAAAATGCCCCAAAATATTTGCATTAAATGGCCTTTACTTTGCTTTGGTTCTGGCTCTTGCCAGGTAAAATGTTTTTGCTATGAAAAATGTTCACTTGAATGAAGAAGATTAGATATAAGATCTAAAATAAAACCGGGTACAGAGTCTATGCCATATTGTCTTATTACAAAATCATATTCTGAATATTTCAGTATTTAAGGTTCTAAAAAACTAGTCAGGTTTCAGCTTTCATTTTTGTATGTATAAATTTATGAATAAAGCATTAAAGGAAAGTTATTTTTTAAAATTTATTTGCGTCCATGAATATTCAAATAGACAATAGGAGAACATATTTCAGCCTTTTCATTTAAAATCTCACACCTTTTTTAGCGTCAGATTTATGAAAGGACAATCCTATTTTGTGTGGCGGTGATCATTGCTTTGATCACCGTACTGTATTTACACTATAGTTGCGTACAGAATTTTTTTTAATTGAAGAACTGATTATCATGTTTGAAGGTAGTGTATGTGGCCTATTCACTTCCATTGTGGCCAAATACAGTGATGACTTTAAACGAATTTCAATAGAAATCAGTGGTTTACTAAACTACTGAATTCTTTTGTGCCTTATGTGGTTTGCCATTATCAAAATGGAAAACTTTATTTGGCAAACTGTAATTCAGGGTTGCCAGATGTTCACTGGTTTATATAAAAATGTATTGGCACAGGTAAAATTTGTGAATGAATGGGGTAATACAGTTGTGGCACTTTGTATGGTTCCATAAGTAATTATGGTAAGGAAGGAAGTTTATGTTGGTAATTAAGTGAGTACATTTTGAAAATTGTGTGCTATTGTTACTCCGGCATGCTCCCAATTCTTAGTTGGGTTTCAGGCTGAATTACAAAGTTTTTGTCCTGTACACTACAAAATGTGCCTTAACAATAAAGATGCATCTCTCTGCTGAACAGTTTTAAAGTTAATTTAACCAAGGACAAAGTAAACTGGACAAAGTAAAATGGTTACTCAATTCCCGCCTATCATTAAATAGAAGCCTTTCCTCACTCCTGCACCACCCATCTGCTGTTAGAACCAGGAAAGCTCCATTTATACTCCAGACCTATTTGTTAGAACTAACACAGGCCTGTGGACTCTTTTCTTGTCCCAATTTGATAGTGCTGAGTCAGTGTAAGGTCTCCAGTGCTGTCTCATGAAAGAGGGCTAGTAAGTCACACACTCACTATTAAATATTTTACTTTGTGGTCCTAGCAGTGGGTGAACTGAGTGAAGGAGAAAAACAATATATGCTGCTGGGAAAGGGGTAGTTTAGTGAGCTCAATGTTTGCTGTGTATTTTTTACCTTAAATATATATTTTAATTTTCATCCTTACCATTGCTTCTGTCAAAGTAATGTGTTTTATGAAAAGCACAGTATAACATTTATTTTATATAAATAATGTTTTTATAAATATAGCACTAAACCTTTTAAATTATTGCTTAATCACCTTTCTTTCAAATACAATTTTCAAGTCAAGTACAGAAGTATAGAACAATTTTTACTGGGTGTTTAAGAAATGGTTGAATATATATGCCTATGGAATTGCATTATTATTTTAATAGTCACATATTTCTAAAAACCCAGAACTCCAATACCATTCATGGAATGTCAACAAAACTATTCATTGTTTTCCCGAAGCTGAGATTATATGGATGAAATTGTTTGAACACATTGAAAAGTAAATGTCAGTAGCCTGTTGGAACTATAAAAAAACACTGCTTATACTGGTATGTATAGTACATTTCCAGCTCTAGGAGTATGAAACATTTTATCCCTTGGAATGCAATCAGTGGTATTCCTTCCATTTTGCTTTTTCCTATTATCCCCCTGCTTCAGCCACACCTCTTTATTCCTTTAACATCTGTATCTTCTTTTTAGTGTTGAAGAACAAAGGTATTTTTATTTTTCTTAACCTTAATATTTGTTATGGTATTTAAACTGTATTGTTACAATCTTCTTATTCCAATTAATAAATATTTTTAACAAAAATAAAACAACTTGTATAATCGAGTGCAATTTCTTTCCAGGTGGTTTTTGAGGCCTTACATAATCTTGAGCCACGTGGTTATGTGGTTGGCTGGATCATTGCCATTAGTTTACTGTTCGGGATCCTTATATTTTTGCTGTTGGCTGTGCTACTATGGAAGGTATGGTATTTTTACTTGCCAGCCGAACACGGACTGGAATTTGTACTGTTATATTTTACTCCAATTAAATCTATACTTTAAATACATATCAAATCTCTTACTTGCAATTATGTAGTCACCTATCATGCCTTATAAACATTTATTCAATGTACAAGATATCTTCCAGGTTTGTCATCCTTTTTTAGGTTGTTTTTTATATACCAGAAGTATTTAAAGATAATTTGGAAGTTTTAGGACTCTCTACTC
This sequence comes from Pyxicephalus adspersus, assembly GCF_032062135.1. Classification (NCBI taxonomy): domain Eukaryota; kingdom Metazoa; phylum Chordata; class Amphibia; order Anura; family Pyxicephalidae; genus Pyxicephalus; species Pyxicephalus adspersus. The sequence goes on from NC_092862.1 coordinate 92,739,467, forward strand.
CCTGTAGGTATCTATACATTTGTCCCTGATTATTAAAAAAAAAATAAAAAAAAATATTAAATCTATTATGATTACACCTTTAACTACAGAGACCAATATTAATCATTTCACAGTGGAACTAAAGTTCCTCTTTACAAAATAAAGAATCAGGCAGATGATTATTTAAAAAAGGGACAGGCGATGTCTCTTTTGAAAATAACAAGCTTCATGAGCATACTGGGAAAATGTGAAAAAGCTGATATGTGTAGTGTCAGCTTTAGTTGCCAGGGAAACCCGACAATTCCAGCTTTTCTTGTGTGTGCTCGGGATTGATGTAGGGGTGCAGGAGTTACATCAACCCAGCACTGCCAATCAAGATGGTTGAAGGTCGTCATTAGGCATGAGGTTAAGAACGAAGAAGGATGGCCGCACACTGCGATGGAATGGGGATAGGTGATTTTGACGGCTTTAGTTCTTCTTCAAATTGTTATTATGTAATAATAATAATGATGCCCCACTAAGGGCTGAGAAAATTAGAATTTATGTGAACTACACCATTTGTAGTGTGCAAATCCAGACATTACTTTAGTTTTTCTGTTTACAAATGCATTCAGACACTTTATTGACTGTAAATTACAATATTCTATGTTAAAAGGTTTGCTGGTCCTGTTCCTAAGTAATGTATTTAAAGACCTGCTCGAATTCAGAGAAAAAAATCATCACCCTTCCATTTTCTATATGGAAACTTGACAAATGCTTATAAAAGCTACCATACACAGGTGAGAATCTCACGCACACTGCTGGATCACCCAGGTTTTCCCATAATAGTCTGTCTTCTCCAGTCTTGGAGAGCTTTAGTCAGACCCAATTATTAAACTAAAGAAAAAAAAGTCTTTATTATTAAAAAAAAATATCAAATCATGAATCAAGATTAAAGGCAATCAATAAAAACATTAAAACAACTAACAGTTGAGGGAATAACATTGATTATCTTGTTCCAATAGCACCTGTCAATGGGTCGGATATATTAGGCAGCAAGTGAACAGTCAGTTCTATTAATAAGTTTTTAAAAACAGAAAGACAGACAATCATACAGTACAACAATAGTACAAGAAGGAAATTGTAACAAGATTAGTCAAAGGCATATCTTAAAAAGACAATTGCTTAGGTGGTACACAGTTTGGGAAAGCACATGTACACCTTCTGGAGAAATTCGGTCTCACTAAGATGTTACGGGTGCCTTCTGTGCAAAACTTAAAAAATGGTACTTCTTTAAGATGATGTGTTAGAAGCATAATAAATGAGCAACTTTGACAAGTAGTAAATTGTGATGGCTAGATGTATGGGGCCTTGTGGGATGTTCCTGGTTTGCAGTATCTAGTACCTCCCAAGAAAGGACAACTGGTAAACTGGCAATAGGGTCAAGAGTGCCAATATATTGTCTAATATATTAGGTTTGGCACCAAAAAATTAAACAGAAAAACTTTGATTCCCCTTTTAGACATACCTCTGTTTTTGACTATCATGAGTGCCCAAGGCTTATTGGTGCAGGTTGTGGGTGGCTAGGTGTGTATGTTTGTCTATGGGGTCTAGCAACTAGTTTTTAAATCTAAAAAAATATTTGAACAATTTGTAGCTTGACACATTTTTTTCTATATGTCAGTGATTGTTATGGTTGTGCTATTCTTTCTGACTGCATACTAAAATCTGTTTGAAAGTGGTTAAAATGACTAGAATTATGTTTTTGGCTATCATCAGTCCTGGGTTGATACACAATTATTGCCAATATGCCATCGGTGAGAAACTTGTGGAAGAGCAAGAATTGTCCTGCTGGGCTAGCATTACTTTCAGAGCTATTGCATGCTTGCTACTGCTTTCTATTATAAGCGGATAATACATTTCATAAAATATTCAATTGTTTTTGGAAAACCCACAGATGCTTTTAGATTAATACCTGTGGTAGGAAACTGCATAGATGCCTTGGAATAAAAACAGTCAAAGATTGGATGTTAAAAGCCAAAGAGTAATTTCAGGAAAACGTGTACAATAATTCCAGTTTTTCATCAGGGAAATGTGACTCTTTCATTTTACACAGTAGGGAACTCAGGTTGTGTAGGCTTAAAAATTTGCAATTCGTTTTTCATTAAGTGAGTTATCCAAGTCGATCTGAAATCCTTGCAACAGAGGTGCTTCTGCTATTTCTTCTGGCATCCCTCTGAATTCCACTGGCTGATTATTCTGTGTGAAAGGACATTCCAAGACAGCATTCCTTGATTCAGCTTTTATGGATATCCTTTTGCTCATTTTACTGTGACACTCGCTTCCCTGTTTGGTTCCTGGAAGTAATTATGAGCAATAATGAATAACACCCCTGCCACACTGCTTTCATGATAGAGCCAAGTCTTTTTATGTATGCCTTGTGTACACACTTAGGAAAATAAAAACTAGAGGAAACATAGAATTGTTACAATAAGCTTTAAGGTCTGTTTTGTAAGGAAATTTTGGATGAACTTTTATTGTGTTAGTTTAACATCCAACCAAGCTTAGCTTTTAAGCCATTTAACTTTTTTGGTAGATCTCTTTGAAAATTGTGTTTTTCTTTCACTTTTTTTTCTTATTTCCTTTAGAATTTATTCTATTCTGTTCAATAGTACTGTAGTTAAATAAGTTCTAACTCCACAACAGTCATAACATTTATAGTGTGAAGTGAATAGATTTTTGGGTTTTCTACTAATTTGTTTGTTGTAATGTCAAACAAAAGTCCGTGATTATTTTAAAGAATTCCACCCTGACACAGTTTTTAACCTTTAATGGCAAAGATTAGTCAGAGTATTGTCAAATTGGTTACACATGATTTAGGTGTGGCCATTCCCACTGAAAATAATGAAAAAGTCTTCTTTACAGACATAGAGACAGACAGTAATAATATTCAAGCATTAAATTGATAAAGGATGTGTGTGTGTGTGTGTGTGTAAGTGTGTGTGTGTGTGTATCACCTAAGATCTTGGCTTCACAAACACACATGGTGAGGGTTTCTAGGGTTTATAGTGGGTGATATGAAGCAAATACACTTTCTCGGAATGTTATATTCAAACATGATGTTCTGTGTCCTAAAGCCTGCAGAGCTTTGGGTCTCCATAAAGCCCCCATTTCTAGGTCTTGCAATGTAGGTCCCTATTGCTAGATAAAAAAGACAGACCTGCTGGAACTGGGTGTCTTTGATCATATGTTACATAAAAAAGATATATATATATATATATATATATATATATATATATATATATATAAATATCCTCCGCCAACAGTCTTGTGAACACAATTTTCCTTCTCTCCTTGATTTATGCAAACGCATCTGTCTCTGCATCTTTTCACAGCAACTTTCCACAATCCCAACCCCATAAACATAACCCCCATCACCAACAGTCTTATTTCATATATATAGATCTTCTGGGCAGGGTCCTTTCCTCTTTCTGTGTCACTGGGCCTGATTTATTAAAGCTCTCCAAAATTGGAGAAGATGCATTTTCAGTAGTGATGCCAGGTGATGGATCTGGTCCAGGATTGAAAACACTTGCTAACAACAAACAAATTACTTTGAGGAAATCCTATCCAGGTTTGCTAGATCACCCAGCTTTACTGCTGAAAGAGTATTCCAGCCTTGGAGAGCTTTAAGTAATATGGCACTATGTAAATACTGTTTATTAATATTATTTTTATTATTATTATTATTATTATTATTAATAATAATAATAATAAAAATATATAGCTTCTTACTAGGCTTGTGGACTGTTCCTTTCCCAAGCTTTATCAAGCATAAGTGTGTGCATCCTTTTTGTGTCCCACTATCCATTATCTCCCACAATAATGGTGGTGCCAAATGCATTGGGATTTACAAAGGTGCCATATACAGTACATTAGGATGGGGAAGCAGTTAACATATTTTTTGCGAGGGCCACCGGAAACCCTTCTAAGTTTGTAAAGCCTACAAAAAGCTTATGAATAGCAATGGTCAGCAGACCTAGGCCAATGCTAAAGGACTGTTACTACCAAAAAAGATCAGTTTATAGCAATAAATAAAGCCACAAAATTACTAAACATTTATAGTTTTTAAAGCCAATGCCAAATTCAATCAACTAAAAATAACTAATAACCCACCAAAGTATTAAAGAATCTAAAAAACGGTGTAGAAAATTGTCCTCTCTGGTAATGCTATTCTGCTCTGGTCCACCGGTGACTATCGTTCAGCCTTGTGACAGTGGCTATGTGGTGTATGCAGCTGACATTTACATTTGCTTTGTTATGATTAGACTATTTCAGAGAAGTGATGCTGTGAATTACCAAAAGGTAAGCAGTTAGGGTTCAACTATCCAAGTATATTTGTTGACAATACTGAAATATATATTGAGCCCATTAGACTGTCCTTTGATTGCAGATAGCTTTTTTTGTAATCTGCTAATGCCTTAATGTGCATTAAAAACCACCATTTTTTCCAAAGAAAATGATAGAGATGAAATCTTAAGTTGAATGACATCAACATTGTTTAACGGAAGAAACTGTTATGTGTTTTAAACTTCAAATGGTTTTAACTAACCACCATTTTATCATTTGTTCCAACTATTAATAATTGAAATATAGGTTATGCGTTACATTACACAGGAACTTTGTATAAAAGGTTCTGAAAATAATCCTGTTTGCCCTTTTGTCCTAATACATGGTCATATTTAATATAAAGGTTTACCATCTCTATCACTGTTGGTGATCTCTATCACAGTGGTGCAACTAAAAGGAAAACTGCATCAATGTGCCAGTGTTAATTTGATATTAGAAAAGTTCTATTAAATTACTATGAGCTTTTTTTTATCATTTCTTTGTTTTGTGGTAAACTATAATTGCATTCAACAGATAATATATACTTCACTAAAGCCATTGAGGCGGTTTTAGTGTGTGAGTGTGTGCTATATAGTATACTCGCCTCCTACCATATTGAATTTATACTAATAAGCAGAATCTCCCTTTTAGTTAAAGTGAATGTAAAAATAAATGTAGTTTTAGTTTTTTAAGCCAGGTATCGGTTGTATAAAATATATACAGCGTTGGTTGCAGCACACTTTTATTGCTTTTACCTCTGACTTGCCTATCCAAAAAAAAAAAAAAATATATATATATAACACAATAAATAATGGCATTGGCACAACTTTGTTATAACTATATAAAAACTACTTCAGTGCTGGCATTTCAGTTAGTTGCTGTTTTATTTTGAATTCACAAGAGTAACATAAAACACCTGATTTTAGTGTAAATACGGCTTATATAAGTTCAATGAACACATAGCTGCCTCTTTCTTGCAAATGTCTCTATAGGAACTCATTGTTTTAGTAGTTAAAATGACCCCTTTCATTTTTAATGGAAAAAGGATCTTGGGGTTCTGGTAGATCATAGACTTAGTAACAGCATGCAATGCCAAGCTGCAATATCTAAAGCCTGCAAAGTACTTTCTTAAGAAGATCAAAAGAGGAATAGATTCCAGAGATCCAGATAATCCTGGCCCTGTACAAAGCATTGGTCAGACCACATCTGGAATATGCAATCCAGTTTTGGTCACCAGTTCACAAAAAGGGCATTGTGCAACTGGAGAAAGTGCAGAGAAGGGCAACTAAACTAATAAAAGGAATGGAGGATCCAAGCTATAAGGAGAGATTAGCTGAACTGAATCTATTCTCCCTTGAGACTAGACAATTAGGGGGGATATGATCACCCTGTATAAATATATAAATGGTCCATATAGAGAACTCTCTTCCCAATTATTCACTTTGAGATCATTACAAAGAACAAGAGGGCACTCTTTGCGTCTGAACTACACTACAAGGAGTGAAAGGAGTGTTATCTATTGTCCCATACCCAAACATACTTGGATTTTATCAAGTAGCAGGAATCATGGAAGCAATGGACTAGCAATATAGGTGTGTATAGGCACTGTGGGGTAAGATTTTTTCCCAATAAGTTTGCTTTAGCAGCAAGGTTTTTTTTAATATACAAATGTTTAATATGGCTGATGTACTCCTCCTTCCCCTCACTTGTCAACAGACTATATCTTTGATTCCATGGTTTTCTAGGCTATGACTATGATTCCCAGGTATCCCCACCCCCTGTTTGCCCACCCTTAGCTTCCCACCCCCCCGTATTATTATTGCTTTATATCATATGTGTATCTTACTATGGTCCATATTGGATGTACAATTGCTCTATTTTTATATTGTTATATTGTATATTTCCTATAGATGTACTGTTGGAATTTACTTTTTGAAATGCAAATAAAAATAGATTTACCCATTAATATACAAATTTTTAAATATGTGTTTTTTTAAAAGATAATATATTTAATGAAAATATGTTTTTGCTTATATACTTAGATGGGATTCTTCCGTAGAAGGTACAAAGAAATTATTGAAGCTGAAAAGAATCGGAAAGAGTATGATGAAAGTTGGGACTGGGTCCAAAAAAATCAGTGAGCTGCATGTGCCATCCCTGTCACCCGACACCCGTTTGCTAGCTGATTGGCTCTGCTCTTGTATCTTCCATATGTGGAAGAAAAAGAATCTTCTCCAGATTTTTCGGAGGCTCCTGGATGCTGTTTATTCCTTTGTCAAGCTGACTAGCAAAGAAGAGTGTGTCCTGAGGCAACCACTGAAGCTAGATGAAGTGATTGGAGCAATACTATTTTCTCTGCCAAGACAAACTCTGATCATCATGCTGCCGTGAAAAGCAATATTTATAATTCAATATTTGTTACATGGTATATCTTCAGGGGAAGGCCTGTAAACTAGATTTTTTTTATAAATGTACAACTTTTATATTGGTTGTGTTTATATGTGATCATATGATGTAAGGAATACCTGTACAGTTTTTAAACGCACTGATATCTGATACATAGCTACATCCACTGAATCCTGAAACCTGTTAACTCTGGAAACTTCAAACGTCATGGCCAATCTACCAAAGTAAAATATGGTGTTAATTTTTAAAAGCCAGTTATGGCTAGTTATGGCCTTGATTTACAAAGTTTTAAAAGTTTAATTAGGTCCAACAAGCATTTCTTCTAGAGGCATCAAATATCAATATTTCATTTTCCAAAGTTTACAGTATTAAATGAACAGTAGCAACATCTTTGCTAAGTAAATACTTGTATAGATTTATGTGAGATTATTTGGGTATATATAAAAAACACACACACACACATATATATATACAAGTAAATGCATATGTTAAAGCACCATTATGAGTTATAGGCTCATCACCTCTATTTGTGTATATATGCATATACATACATATTTACATTAAGTTGTTTCAACATTTTGTCTCCTATGTGCATGTGCACTGCATAGATTAGTGTTGTGTTTATGAAAGCACTATATGAGCATATGAGAGAGGATTTATGCTGCACTTTTAGAAAGTATTATTAACCTCAGAATATTGTAAATTTGTAAATGACTAAAAAAATCAACAATGCTTTTATTAATGACATCAAGAATGACAGGACATAGATTACTCATTTATTATATCGTTTTTTGTTTTTGTTTTTTTGCTAACTGCTGTGTGTAAAACAAAAGAATTTCTTAAACAAACATTTTTTTATACAAGAACAGAAGAAATTAAAGCATCCTATTTAATTTGAACTATAGCCTCCTGCTCAGGTCTGCATGTCTTTTTTTAGTAAAATATTCTTACCTAAAAGTCTCCTTATAGTAAATACCTAGGACATGTAATAACAGTCAGGAACTACTCACTTTTCAATCCGTTTTATTTAGGACAAAGATAAAGTAGACCTATACTGAGAGATTATATATTCTGCCATTCCTTACCTGATTCTAAAAAATTGTAAGCGTGCCTAAACTCAACCCTTCTATACACAGTAAAAATGTTTTGTTTTATTTGTAAGTGCAACAACCTTTTTTTTTAAAACGAAAAAAAAAAAAATTGCAGCACTGCCCCATTAAGTCATAATCGCTGTGCCGATCAATACTTAATGGGAGCGTAGAGCCTCCTGGGATACCTATGTCCCGAATCCCGGAAAGCCCTGGCTGCTCCTTGTGCATATGCCCTGATCTCGGGAATGTGCAAAAGAGGCATTTTTCCTCCTAGGGGATTTTTTCTACTCTCTTTTTTTTCCCCCTTCACAGCGGCTACATCACCTGATCTCGCACCTGTGTAGTGTGAGATTGGGTGACATAGAAAGAAGGCTGGAAGAGAAGACCAAAGATGGCAGCGCCTGGACAAAGAGGAATCCCAGGACAACGGGGGACTGGATCGCCGGAAAGGACCAGCTCCATCGAGGGACCTGCTGGATTAGAGGTAAGTGTAATTTGTTTTGTTTTTAGTTTTGTTCAGCTTTAACCTAAAAGAAGTATACAGATAACTGCGGCTCAATTTGCCCCACAGTTATGTGAATGCCTGGACTACAAATTCATTCTGGGTCAGTCATTCAGAGGGTGTTAAATAAAGGTGAACACCAAACAGCCAATCTGTATTTTTCAGGACCGGGTCCTTAAAGGCAGTTTGCATAATCTCCCGATATAAGTCACCTTTAGTGACACAAAAACTTGTCCTTTACTAGTGAAATTGTTCTTGAGAGTAAGATATGCAAAAGGATGATAACCTTAACCTATTTATAAACTGGTAGTTATAGCAGACCATAGACATTGTGCTGTATGCTATTTAATTACTAGTTGGCTGCTGCTTGTCGAGGCAATATTTGTGTAGTATCTTTTGCCATTTGCATATTTACATTTAAACTTATGTCAGTTAGTATTAATTGTAGGGGGGGGGTGAACATAATACACATAGTACATGATGTTAGACACTGCACTGTATACAGGCTGCTTTTTATATTGAAACTATGGAGGTAAAAGTGGTCATTAGTAATAATTATGATTTTAAAAACGCCTTTTATTTCAAAAAATGTTCTTGATTGTAATTCCTTATCATCTATGGAGATTTTTATACGTTTTTTTTTTTACAAAACAAATACTGAGGCTCAAGGTGGGCTTCACTATTGTGAGTATATTTAGTATTTGTCTAAAGGGCAGTCATGAAACTCTAAACAGAATTGTCAGAACCCTTAACTGCACAGATTTATGGCTCAGCAGGTGGACCAGAATAGTGTGCATTATTGTACTATTTTCTCAAGCCCTTAGAAATAACACAAACCTAAAATAAGTTCCATCTATCATGCTACTTCTGGAAATTACTTTCAAGAGGACCATGTACCTGGTTACTAAAAGTATAAGCCAAATAGGCAATGTTCACCACAATATTTTACATCCCAATTATTTGTGTATAGCAGGGGCGCCCACGCTTTTTTGGCTTGCAAGCTACTTTTAAAATGACAAGTCAAAATGATCTACCAACAATAAAAATGATAAACATATATTTAATTATATACATACTGAGTATACTTTATATTTAAAATATATATGGTTTACCTTGCATAACAGCATGAACATGTATGCCACAATACAATTCTGTACATTTTTGGCCATTACCTTACTCCGATGACCTCTTAAACTGAATGCAATCAGACAAAGTTGCATAGTCCGGACAGTAGTTGCTGGTAGTCAGCTTCAAACAGACTTCCAAATGATCATCAGTCATGGTGGAACGGTATTTGGACCTAATAACTCCTGTGTGCAGTAGAGTTTATTTTGAAAGGCAGGGCTCCGCCGACTACTCGCGTTGCCTTTGCAATCTACCGGTAGATCGCGATCCACTGGTTGGGCACCCCTGGTGTAGAGGTTCACTTTACTAGGTCATATCCATGAATCAGTGAACCTATGATGATGTGATGTTCAGGAAAGTTAGTCAAGAAAAATAGACCAGACATAGGAAAGGAATAGAATGGAACTGATAATGAGACTGGAATATAAAAGGAGAGATTCAGGAGATTGAGATATTTTGGTATCAAGGATTAACATGTACCTAAACTCTGGAGTATTTTTCTTTTTATTAATAAAAGGTATTTTCATGTTCCACTGTGGAGCATAATTAGCTTGTACAACAGTCTTACAAGCAAGAAGTCAGAATATCCCAAGAATGGGAGAATGACATGGTTCAGAATGTCAGAATGACATTTATCAATCTAATGTTTACATAGAAGAAATGCATTTTTTACTGTCCCAATATTTTTACACTTAGTGTACAAATTGTTATATGTAATTAGCATATGACAAACAACAATCCAGGAACTGATTTTTTTGTTAGTGTTCCTGTTGCCAATTACAACATCAATGAAGACAAAGTTGATTCTGGTTGAATCCCAGGTTACAATTTTAGCCATTGTAGAGCTTTTTCAAGGACAGAATTATGGCTACAGCTGGTACCAACTTATTGTAAAGTTGCAAGCTTATTGTCATTGTTATCATTAATTCTTGTCTTCATTTGGGGACACATGTAGACAGTAAATCCTTAAAACAAATTCAAAAGCAGGTTAAAAATTTCAAATTAGGAAACAAAACCAAAAATACAGCCAATGAACACTTTTACCCATTTTCTTTACAGTAGTAGATAAGTTCATATGCAGTTCAGTAATTGACACTCTAAAATGCCTATTATCTGTGCTCACCCCTCCACATCATTACGCTTATTCACAGTATAGTTTAAACAGATTTTTCAACTTCTTATATTAGTTCACATCTTTTTTAAATCCTGGGGTATTGAGACACAAGGCCATTTTTATGTATATATTTTTATTTTCACAAAAAGGACAGTAACTTCTATCAAGTATAAGTGTGATAGCACTGAGTCTATTAGAGCCTCAATTGATTTTAGTATATCTAGGTAATTCTACTTTAAGGAGAAGTTGTAGTTTTAGTGGGAATCTGGTGGAAGAGACCCAGTTGTGGTCTTCAGATGCTTCCTTTCTGATCACAGTGGAAGAAACACATATCTAGCCTTAGGTTTGAGAATAGGAGTACCTAGTACAAATATTCATGTAGCTTCATATCAGTGGTATACCAAGATGTAATTTGAACTAAGACTTGACTGTATGCAACTGTTTGGGCCTGAAGCTTCTATCAAATCATCATGGTGTATGGGTTTTTTTTATACTGTTCAAATGCTACCTAGTGGAGTTTCTTTAAAAAGGTGACTATTTGGATGGTGGAAAACCTATACTCAGTTACAGGCTAAAGAGCAAGCTAAGGCAATATGTAAATCAATGTACCGGTATTTCAATTCAGGAAACATAGCATTTCTGCTAAAGTCAGAATAGCCACTAATTCTGCAGGCAGATTGAGCAGTGTCTTTTGGTGCTTCTAATTGGGATCACAATATTCTGGGAAAAAATTATTGTGTGCTGTGCAATCTTAGGCACAAAGGTCAGATCTTGGTTACCTGCATTTTTATGTAATATGAAAAAAATCAGGACATTAGCCACTTTAGGGATTTAGGTTTAAGATTATTTTTTTATCCCTCGACATATGAGCAGTACACGATGACATAGGAGTATATTTCTTATTCTGTAAATTATCAGTTTCTGTATTGGCCAGATTTTGTCTCCATCAGTGTCAAACATCTAGATTCCCTATTTTGGAAATTCAGATCCCCCTAGCGTGATTATATAACTTTAGCAAAAGTTACAGTTCTTGGCTCCAATTTTTTTGGCAATTGGAGTTTTAGATGACAAATCAAAATATTTTTAATGCATCCAACTGCTACATTTATAAGTTAGTATGTTAGCATAAAATCCTACTTTGAATATAAATGTATTCACACTTTTTGATCAGAGCTCAGAAATTTAAATAAACTGTTTTGTGGTTTTGTACATATTTTTTTGTTTCTTATGCTTAAAACAAATACCGTATTTTCCGGTGTATAAGACGACTTTTTAACCCCGAAAAATCTGTGCCAAAGTCGGGGGTCGTCTTATAGGCCGGGTACTTATCTGCAGCTTGCTTCCCCTTGCTTCATATGTCCGGTGCATATGGTGGGGGGTGCCGAGTCCCTGCTCTGTGCAGGGAGTATGAAGCAAGGGGAAGCAAGCTGCACACACATCTTCCTGTAGGAGGAGAATGTGAGCCTGGATTGGCTCTCCACCAGAACCCACCCATTCGACTCGGAGGGCTGCGCCTTAGAGGAGTGTGGAGCGCGCAAGGGGCAGTGTAGGCTGCCACTGTACACGCCTCTTACCTCCTCCTTTATCCCTCCTCCAATTACTGTACTGTTCCTTAGTTCCACAATAGCGAGATCTGAGAGGCAGAAGGAACAGTACAGTAATTGGCAGACCACTCAGACACACAGCCTTATGTTTATAAGTGACAGTTTTTCTGCTAAGTACATGCATGTCATAAGCATTTGAATTACTCTATATTTTAACTGGAAAAGTCAACTTATACGCCGGAAAATACGGTATTTAATTTTTTTCTGTGTGGTACATATGATATGTTTGACAGTGGGGTGTTTAGGCATCTTTTAAAGCATGTTGTAATCTGTTTTTACCCTCTCTTGAAACAATCCTGCTGTTTACAAAACTCAATAGCTCAAACTGAAAAAAAAAAACACAATTAAAACTCAGATGAGTGCATTCTGGCAGCAGTTCCCTTCATACAAGGTGGCTTCATTGAAGATTTAATGTTTTAACAATTTTACTGTAATTTACAGTAATATGTCAGTGTATATCTTTTCCACATTAACCTTTTGTTTGTAACTTGTTTGAACATTTCAATATGTCCACGTTTTTGTCATGACTGTGACTTTTTGCTGTGCTCATGTTACATAATAATAGACACTATTTTGACTTACCGAGCCCTACTGCTAAGCATGTAGTTCATGAAGCTCTTGTTTCATTTTTTATTTATTAATAATAACTTTCTAAGCTCTATATCTGACATAGGAAAAGAGTCCCAACATATACTGAAATAACAAAAGCCACCTCCTAAATGATCCTGTTCAATTTTTAAATAGATTGGGCTTGTCATGAACATTTGCAGGAGTATTGGTCATGTAACTTCTTTTAAAGAATATGGTCAGACTTTATGCAGAACCACTAACCCAAAGAAAATGAAGGAAGACATTTTGAAAGACACCTGCAATAAAACAATTCCTATTAGATATATTTGGCCAGTTTTATCTAAAATAAGTCTGCCATTATTGAGATTTTCTTTATTTTTCAAAGATCTGTCAAACCTCTTTACCCCAATCCATAATTGGTAATAGAGGTTTCCAAAAAATTTTTGTAGGTGTGATAAACCACTTTAGATGAAATGCTCACTTTTTTTTTAAATACAATTTTGTTTTGGGCAAGCATGTAAAATGTTTGAATAAAATCATAATATGCTCTAGACTGTATTTACTGTAACATTTTTATCTATACTGATTTGAAATAATTTATTTAACATGCTATATATACTTACACAAACACACACACACACACATAGGTAAATACCTACATACACACATATAAAATAGAGTTGTATCCACTAGTAAAATAAAACTGGTCAAATGCTGGTTATTGTAACAAGGTCATGTTTATGAACTCAAAGCAAGATTTATTGTTTATTTTGACATTTAAAATAGGACATCTTGAATGTCATGCTGTATATAGGGGCACACTGCTATATTGCACAGAGGTAAGAATTTATATTTAAATAGATATATTAACATATATCAACACAGGTATGTGAAATGATCTCTTCACAGAATGTAAATGTTTTGTTGTGGATTCTTTCTTTGGTATAGCATGATTTGCAAAGATATTCTCTCTTATTTGATTGTAATTTTATAAAAGGAAGCATTATTCCAAGAGGACCTGGAATCCAGTGTCCAATGACTTTTGTCCTCATCTACTAAGGTCACATTTTACCCTTTTTGGGCTATCACCTGATATATAATTCACATGCACTGTTTTGAAATGTCAAGCTGTTATCATGGGGTAAGGGGCAATAAAATAATTTAAATATCTGTGTTTGTGTTTTGTACACTCTTTATCATTATGCTGGATATCAATATGCAGTTTTGAATACTAATCATAATACATAATCTCAGCTAGTCTCTGTGGCTTCCATTAAATCTAGCAGGAAGAAAGCTCAAAACTAACCTTAGAAATAAATATTTCACCAAAAGAGTAGTCAACACTTGGAGAAGCCTTTCAGCAAAGGTAGTGAGTCAGACAACAGTGAGTGAATTTCAGCATGTTTGGGTCAACAACCTAATTGTGTTTGTTATGTATGTTAATGGTTTGGCTGAATTTAAAGTTTTTATTTCTTGTATATTATAATTGTTTAAATACTGTAATAACACTGTATAAGTGTAAAAACGAAATCTTTATATATACTCCGCTTACACCAGTAGATGGCGCTGTTCCCGTATGTAAAGTGTGTAACAAACTCTTGCCATGCAATTTGCTATTAAGGAGTTTGTTGCACACTTTACATGAGGACTCCACCTACTGGTGTGCAACAACTATACAAGAGATCATATAAGAGCAGGTGACCCATAATAATCAACTTAAACCTACAAAGACTATAAACTGTAAAAATGGTAATGAAAATATATAGCTTGAACCCGTGTGATTTTTCCTTTTCCTTTTTAAATAAATGTTTAAAAAGTAACACATTATAAATGTATTTTTTCCCTCTAATTTTAATGAATTTCAGTTGATTACAATATTGTATGTTAGCAGTGATGGCTGCATTTTGTGCTTTAGGTTTATATTCAAGTCAATGTGTTTTTTCAGGTAAAAGTAGATAACTCAATTTACGGTTTTTATTTGGATCACTTTATAGTATTGAGTATATACTGTAATTGTTTTGTAAAATATTATTGTGCATGTCATGCATGACATAACTATCTATACTAAGCTTTATGCTTAGCATACTTTACTCACTAAATACATATTTAACAGTCCACTCTTATAGGCATTTGCTCTAAATTAGTGGCTCCAAAGCAGTAACTTGTATATAAATAAGAACACATTGGATTACTTTGCAATTTAAATTATGCAGCAACTGAGCATTTAGGATGCTAAATACACGTATACCAAATATATATTAACGTTGGCATAATATAACAATGGAGACATGTAAATAAGGGCTAAAAACATATACATGTGGAAACAACTACCATTAATGATTTGAATATGCCTATCTTCCTATCCCTCAAGGAAGGGCTCTGGCACATCTAACTGAAGCCAAAACTCTCTTTTTTTTAGTTTTGAATAGAGTCTTATTTTACAGAGGTGCCTGATCATTACAAAGATGTCTGACCAAGCAGATCAAAATGACCATACCAAACTAGTTTTAAGTATATCCTTAAACAAACATCCCAGGATGGCACACAAAATTTGGGGCTACAAAAGCATATGTTTTATTCTGGCATTATGAATAACCAATAAAATCCCATTGATGCAGAATTTTTCACCCACAATATACAATAAAAAAACAAAAAACATGCAGACTTCAGCACATTCATGACAAATTTGCCAACATTTATAATGTTCTATTAAATGAGCAATTCTATAATCAAATGTATACCAGATTAAAATTAAATGGGATTTTCTTTCATGTGCTGGGTCTTTTTAAACTTGATAAAAAAACATTTTAAAGGTATATAAAATGTACATATTAAACCTCATATCTAGAACTATACAAGGCTGCACAGGTTTGTTCAAGCACTAGCTGGCATACAAGGTATAATACACCAATGCAGGCATGTCCAAAGCCCGGGGGCCAATTGCGGCAAGTGTTCAGATTTCCACCGGCCTGCAGCCTCTGTCAAAAAATCAATAATATGCGGCCCGCCAGCACTGTTGAGCACAGTATAAAATACACGCGTACAAAAAAGCTTTTTTATATTTCATTAGAGATGATCAACCGCCTTACAATTATTGGCCTGCAACTCAGCGGACATAATTGGCAGTTTTGGAGTCCCCATGTGTGCACAGGGTATCCCAGGGACCCGCATGCACCACGCCAACTTAGATTCCAAGGACGTGCTCTGCGCAGGGCCCGCACTAACACAGAGAATCCCTCACGTCACTTTGGTAGGCCTGTAGTGTGCAGGACCGGCACAGACCTCACTCACTCGATCTCTGTACATGCTGAATGGTCAGTTCCCACACATTTTCACCTCACCAGCTCGGGCCCTCTTTGCAAAAAGTTGGACACCCCTGCACTAGTGTTTAGAGTTTCTAATTAATAACAGTAAAAATGTTGCCAGCTTTCCTACAATATTATAACATACAAGTGTTTCTGATACGTCATTCGGAAACAAGCTTGGTGCTTGTGCTTTATTTTGCTTAGCTGAACACTTTTTGACGTTTTTTTATTTGGGTGTTTAACGTGCATGGCAAATGAGGATCATAATCAAACACAGTGAACACCAGTGTACAATCAATAAACTACCACAATTTAAAGTTACTGTATACTGTTAGGTTTTGTGTATACTCATAAAACTTCTCCATTATGTGTACAATGTAAAATTTTGGTTCTATATAAAGAGAGGAAATACATTATTAATGAATGTAATCCCAAATAGACATTCATTCATGACCATTTTGCATACTTTGTAGTCTTAGAAAAGGTTTACTTTCAGCTATACACGTTAATGTTAAATACATTTTTGTGCAAATAAAATATAAATCTGGTGTAAATTTCACACAAATTTTTGAACAGCAGCTAAATGAAGTAGGAATAGTCATATTACAGTGAATGTCACTTCTAACTACAATTTCTGATATATATGACAGAACAATGTTTTTTTTCTCCCTGAAAACAGTTTTTCTCAGGACCTGTGATGGCCAAGGGCAATGTTAGTGGGCTAAAATAGTTTCTCTGATCCATCTTATTGAACCTGAGACATTAAAACACATGATGACCAGATTGTAATAATAAAGGCTTGAGAGATGCTAGAGCGATAGCAGTATGACAATTTAGAGCATTTGGTTTTGATAAAGTAGTGTCTTGAAAAGGTTTTTTACTAATATTGAAGATTTTGGACATCTTGGCTGTACACACTTAGGTAATAAAAAAATGTATTTGTATATATTTTAAAGGTTCACTGCAGTTGTGACTGATAGATTAACCCCCCTGGTGGTCTAATTATGGCAGTATTTTCATGTCAAAACCGGTACATAGTTTTGTGTGGAAATTTGTTGTTTAATTGTTTAGTTTAGCAATTGTTTAGCAAAGTTTAGGAATAACTTCTGGGTATATTAAGGTTTGAAACACAAATCATAAATTATAATATAATGAATAATTATAAATAACACTGGGGATCAATTTTGAACAAATTATTTGTTGAGCTTATTTACACTAAAATAGGTAAGCTAATTCTGAAAGTGCAGTTAGTTTTCTTCTATCACGTCAGGTTTTTTCTCTACTGCTTATAATAATGTGATTTCTGTAGCGTGGATTTGTATAGGCTATTCATTTACACGCAAGACAGTGTGGTCAGAGGTTGTGCGCTGCTCTACGTAGTGAATAAGCAAAATTTATTTTTCTACTTACACACGTATTTCATTTCTTTCAGAGCATGTCTGGCTCTGCTGTTTCTCGTCGTAAGTGCCTAAACAACCCTGATTTATTTTGTTATATCTGTGGCAGTTTCACCATTCCTAGTCAAAGGGCAAACATTAGCACATTTGTAGAGCAAGCCTATTTAGCATATTTCAAAGTTAAACTTGATGATCAAGATAAGTCTTGGGCCTCTCATAAGGTGTGCAAACAGTGTCGAGGGTTTATGAATGTGGAACACGTGATAAGATGCCATTTGGTAGCCAGGAGATCATTTCAGTGACTGTTACTTTTGTATATTGAAAACTTCAGGATATAACAAGAAAAATAAATATAACATAGACTATCCAAGTCTACCATCAGCTATACACCCAGTGGCTCATTCAGATGAAATCCCAGTGCCGGTTTTATTTACACTACCCTCTCTTGAAGAACATGATTATGGTGATGAACAAGGTGACAACAATGATGAAGAGTTTGAAATTGAAGAGGACTCTGTTCATAAGGGATTTGATCAGCAAGATTTGGGAAGGCTTCAGAACTCCTAGCATCAAGACTGCGTGAGAAAAACTTACTTGAAAAAAGAACAAAGGTATCGTACTTTTGAACCAGAGAAATTTCATTTCTGCAGTACTTAAGAACTGACAGTGGATTTGTGTATTGCCATAACATACCTGGTTTAATGGAGGAATTGGGAATTCTGATATATAGCTCACCTGAATGGCGACTATTCATCAATAGCTCAAACCGGAGCTTAAAGTATGTCCTCCTTCACAATGGCAATATATTTGGGTCAGTCCCAATTGGCCATTCAGTTTCTCTTTGTGAAGAATATGCAGAAATAAAGAGAGTCATTGAGTTGTTGCAAAATCACCAACACAATTGGGTCATCTGTCTTGACCTTAAAATAGTATTCTTCCTTCAGGGATGCGGATACATCAAGTATCCCTGTTATCTGTGCATGTGGGACAGCAGAGCTCCTGAGAGGCATTGGGTGGAAAGAAATTGGCCTCCAAGATCTGCCCTAAAACCAGGTGATCCAAACATTCTACATGAGCCACATGTTGATAAAAAGAATATTATATTCCCGCCTCTGCACACGAAACTGGGTCTGATAAAGCAGTGCGTTAGTTTGCCAACTGAAGGAGACTGTTTCAAGAATCTCATTCTGGCATTTGAAAAAATAAAGGCAGGAGTGTTTGATGGTCCACAGATTTTGCAGCCCATCAAAGATGAACATTTCATCAGGACAATGTCATTTGAAAAGAATGCTTGGTTATCATTTAAAGCCATTGTCAAGGACTTTCTTGGAAACACACAAGCAAATAAATACACAGAAATTGTCCAGAAACTCTTGGAGAGCTACAAAATGCTTGGTTGCAATATGAGCATCAAGGTGCATTTTTTACATAGCAATCTTTCTAACTTCCTGGAAAACCTTGGTGCAGTCAGTGATGAGCAAGGTGAACGATTCCACCAAGATTTGAAGGACATGGAAGGACGGGATCAGGGTAGATGGGATGTACATATGATGGCTGACTATTGTTGGAGCATCTGGCGGGATTGTCCTAACACTGAACACTCCAGGAAAAGCTATAAGCGTAAATTTTTACCTTAACTGCTTACCCAATTATTTTTCAAAAATTTTACTGTAAAGTAAATTATTATTACTACACAGTATTTATATAGCGCCATCATATTACGCAGCGCTGAACAAAGTCCAAAGTCGTGATACTAACTGTCCCTCAATGGGGCTCACAATCTAATGTCTCTACCTCAGTCATATGTATTTAATGTAGTCTAAGGTCTTTTTTTTTTGGGTGGGGGCAGCCAATTACCCTAACTGCATGTTTTTGGAATGTGGGAGGAAACCAGAGTACCTGGAAGAAACCCACACAGACACAGGGAAAACCTGCAAACTCCATGCAGACAGTGCCCTGGCCGGTATTCAAACCTGGGATCTAGCGCCGCAAAGGCAAGAGTGCTAACCTCTGAGCCACCATGCTGCCATAAATGTCATAGAGTAACAATAAATCTTTATTTCCTTATTTTTTCATTGTATGTAAAATGTGTATGTTTTTTGAGAAAAGTGGAGGGTAACGTAAAAACTGGATGTGATAGCAAAAAACTGGGGTCATTTCTGGATGCAACACCCAAAAATTAGTAAAAAACAAGTGTAATATCTAATTCCACACAAAATGCGTTCCCTAGTGTAATAATTATGAAAAAGAATGAAATAATATAATAACAAAAAATGTAATGATTTTATTAAAAAATTAAATTTTTTTAAAAATGTGTCCAATCAAGGATACAAAAATAGATAAACCTTTGGATTTATTATTTGGATTTATTTGTTTATAACTTTATCACTGAGATCAATGTTTTAGAAGCAGATTACACCTCCCCAGCATGGCGAGGGAGCAGGGATCGCTGGAGGATGCCGCTGTATCGTGTGGAGCAGGTAGGATTTTTTCTATGCTACCCCGAGTGTGGCTTAGGGTTACTGCTTTTAGTACATAAAATTCACTCCAAGCCACACTTGGGAATACCACCAGGGAGGTTAAGTATAGTTTAAGATAAAAGGAAAAGCCCATAGCCCATGTCCTAGGGGAGGGGTCGGGAAACTCCGGCCTTTAGGCAAGATACGTCCTAGCCAGTAGTTTGTTCCGGCCTAACGCCCCCTGGCTTATCCAGCCTAATGCCGGCCAGCAACCCGCGGCGGTGCTAGAACAAACTGCCAGAGCCGCATTTATTTTCTCCTATTTACTGCAGCCGGCGTTAACACTTCCGCTGCAGGGGTATGCATTGGGGAGGAGAGGGATTTCTCTTCAGTTCCTGGTGGGAGGCGGAGCCATTAGGGCGGGACTTGAGAGAGAGTCCGGCCTAGTGTGCTCCTGCCTACCCCTGAAATGGCCTAGTGGCCCAAAACGTTTGCTGACATCTGTCCTAGGGAGTCAAGAAAATGTGAAACTCCTCAAGCTGTCATTTTCTTAAACAATATTTTTCCATGCACATCATAATAGCAAACATTGAAGTGGTAAGGGGCAATATTGCTGTCATTGATCCCCTGCCACTTAGGCTGGTGGCCCCTAAATCACAGGACCTGTATAGATGCAGAACTACTAAGCAGACAGCTGTTGCAGTCCAGACTTTTTTTTTTTGAGCTGAATAACTGGGAAGACTCTGATTGGCTGTAGATCTGATTAGAGGAAACCTTCTTCCAACCAGGTGAAGGGTCCTGTGCTTATGATCCAGGAATGTATGGAATGGCTGCTGAATATTTGATGTGGTTGATCTGCTGCTGCTGAGCACCCCATATCTGAAGTCTTTTTTTCTGCATTAATCCAACTAAAAGGGAAAAGGTGCTGCACCTAGGAGGATCTTGATCTGTCTATAGAGTCTGGTTATCAATACGGACTGAGTTACTAATACTTTGACTGAGATAGTTTAAAGGGACCATTACCTCCATAAACTAATTTGTTTTTTTGTAGTTCCCTCTGTGAGGCAGTTTCATCCTTTCCTCTTTTTAAATTACAAATACCTACTTCAGGAGTTCAAATGCTCCAATGGACACCAAGGGCTCCAAATACTGGAAACTAGTATTTATTGGCCAGTGGTACTACAATCCAATATAGTCTTAGGCCTTAATTTGTACTTTTTTGTTCTTCATCTGTACCATTGTAGCTCCCTTTTCTGCCTAGTACATTAGAAATGTAGCAGTGGCGGAGAAAGAAAAAAATTATAGTTATATCCCTCCTAAATCTTTAAATAAAGTCAATTTATTTAAAAATTAAAAAGCTATGGTGTTACTGGGTCCAGGTCCCTGGCTGTGTCACCTCTGGTATGGCAACAAATGAAACAAAAAATATCCATGGGTTTCTACAGGGGTGAGGAGGAGTGTATGCATTTTGTCCTGTAGAGTAGAAATAAAATGACTCTATTAGTGTTTTGTGCATGTTTTACTGTTGATATACAGTATATGCATATAAAACAAGGTCACCTAGGAACAGTGCAGTCAGGTTTGTTGTGGACTTTTTTCAGCAAGACCACAAACAGTTTACAGTTGAGAAAAGCTTTTTAAAGCAAACAAAAATCTACCTGTCTGATACACTAAGTAGACATGTTGGCGTTATAACATTTTCATGTTTTTATAAAGCTACTGTATACTTGCCTGCATTTGCAAAGTAAAGCACATATCATAATGGTGTAATTAAGTCTAAAATAGGGTTAATGTTATTTTAGCATGTTAAATGGAGAGGGGGAGCTAAAGCTTAAACCTTTGTTTTAAGACCCTTATTTCTAAGGTGTATTTATAAATTATTCCCCTGCCAGTTTGTGTCCATAATATTTCTTTACACATTTAGCTTTTCCTATTGTGACAGCTGTGCACTTTTGACAATTGGCCACTAGCTGTCAGAACAAGAACAGGTAGTCCCTGGGTTACATACAAGATAGGGACTGCAGGTTTGTTCTTAAGTTGAATTTGTATGTACGTTGAAACAGGTACATTATTTTAATAAATGCAATTAGGACAAATGTTTGTCTCAACATATTATTAGCCAGAGTGGTGTCAGTTACTGTATAAAATCCTCACTGAGAGTTATTCACAAACAAAGCAAAAAAAAAAAGTGGATACTAGACATTAATTAACTTCTGGAGCAAACTGTGCTTTGATATGCTAAAAGAAACAACTGCAGAGCTTGTCTTGGTCATTAAAGAGTTACAAGGGCTTGCAGAAGAGTTCAGTCTCAGCTGTGTTTAGCAAAAGAATTCTTCTTCAAGTCATGCAAATTGGTCCCCTCCCCCCATGAAGCCTCCATCTTGCACACAAGCGAGCAGGGAACTTCAGAAGAATTGACAAGGGAATAATTTATAAATAGAGCCCTAAGAAAAGAACACTTTTCTATAATTTTCATAAACTCTGCAGCCCCTCATTATATGTATATAAGAAACCTAGGTGATACATACTCACAAATATATATATATATAGTTGTGATTGGCTGATTGGGTATTTACTTTAACAAGCATTTGAACAGATGTACCCAATAAAATTTTCTGATGTGTGTAAAGTAACAGAAGAACAGAATTAATAGTCCAGGAGGGAGTATACATCTCACCTACATTTCTGCAATATGGGTACCTGAGCACATTAGTCCAGTTAAGCTTTTTGTTTTGTTCAGCTCAGTTACCACTGGTTAATTGAGTTCTGTATTCCCGGCACTCTATTGACTAAAGTACTAGATGTCACTGGCCATCTACTGATTATGAATAGGTAGTGTAATTATTACCATTAATTAATACTTATTAATTGGTCTGGGTGCCAAAACCTTTCCTGTCCAAAGATTGGACTCAGTATTATAGAGAAAAAGGAGGAAAGCAAAGTAGGCTTTTAAAGGCATTCAGAGACTTATTATGTAAAAAATTACTATAATTTATTGTTTAATTACAAAACCTTTAAAAACTTATTAAGTTAATAATCAATATACACAAAATGAAATTATTGTCTTTCCACACTAATTTTGGTCAGTAGGGAATGTTATAAACTTGCGTATAGTTCACAGATTAGAGAGCGGGGTCTCATCCCGACGGGTTTCGCCTGTGAGGGCTTCCTCAGGGTATACAGAGACCCTAAAATGCAGTAATAATGTATTTACAATAATAGTTCGAATACATGTACAATATACAATAGAAAGGGAGTAAAGTGATTTACAATATAATTATACAGAAAGAGACATCAGAATATTGTGTAGTAATATACAGTGTATGCCATAGGAAAACTACAGATTAGGTGTTTGGGTAAGAACAGATGGCTAGAAAACTGCAATGACCCTGCCAGATTGTTTCAACCATTGGGTTTGGGCCACTAACTTGCGATGGCCTCTTTCCGGTCACCATTAATGTAACAGGGTATGTCTCCAGTGATTGTTAATGTAAGAAGACCCTTTTCCAGTTATCAATGATGTAAAGGGGAAGGAAAGAAAGAAACAAGGGGTGTATACCATGTCACAGGACACCTGTTAGAAGATGATTTAAAAAAGTGCAATCTATGGCCCTAATTCATCAAGCAGAATCGGATGATCGCTCGCGCATTCGTATTCGCGATCCGAAATCGTACGCTGTCGCGCTATTCAGCAACTGAAAAAGCTCGCGGCC